>NC_081166.1:30785978-30863478 GCF_012432095.1 Onychostoma macrolepis | reverse complement strand
TATTTCCTGAAGATGAAGCACTTCTTGCGTCCCTCAGGAAGGTGTTTGGGATAAAAGCATCTAAATGTAGGCTGAGGACCATCAAAGGGTTTGGGTTTGGCTAAAATTCACAACTACATTACGCTGGCTAAGAATTGGTACAATCTTGTTTGTATGTTTTCATACTATTCACGATACAAAATTGCCATCTTGTAAAACAGTCTGTGAGTGGTCATTACTTTCAGTAGTTATTTAGTTCTCGCACCTGTAGAACTAACCTTCATGGAATGAATACCTGTATGTGGCTGTTGCTGCAGGTGTCTGATCTCGTGAAGCAGTACGGCAGAGAGACCATCACAGTCTGGGCTTCTGAAGAGTCTGGTGTTATGGAGAAATGTAAAAAGCAGGTACAGTATCGTGTCTCTTTGGGGGCCATTAATCATACCCTTTCCAAGCCTTTAAAGATGTGTATCTGGCCTTATATTCCTGGTGTGTGTGCAGAACCCGTTCATGCCGTGTATGTTCACCCTGAGGCGTGGAGTCCTGCTGTTACTGCTCTTCTACACCGGGCTGCTTCCCTTCGTTCCTCTGCAGGAGAGCCTGCTGCTCTTCTACCTGCCCAGCGTTATCAACCGGTCCGTCAGTAACCCACCTCCGCATTCATAAACTCATCAACATACAAGCTTTTCAAAACATCTTAGAAGTGAAATCTTCAGATATGCTTTTACAGTAACACTTTACAGTGATTAGACATCAGTTCATTTCCTAATACATTATTAAACTAATGCTCAGAACTGAGAACTGTGTTTACATCCATTGCATTAATACTGATCCAGTAATTACGTGTGATCTCTCAGGACTTATATTCCAGAAGAAGCCATCCTGAAGAGAAGATTTGTGGTGTCTCTGCTCCAGAAGTAAGTCACGTTCATCTTATAGCCGTCAGATCACTTCTCCGTCCGGTTATTTATCGTGTTTATTGATGTTTTTAGGTTGACCATGCGGAAATCGTTGTTTGAACACTTGATCAAGAGGGGCTTGCAGGTGAATATGTGACTTTCCTCAAAAGCAGTTCGGTCCGGAGCAGAACCGCTCATTTCATCTCATTTCTCCGTCTCAGGTGCAGCTGTTCGTGTGCAACGAGGAGAGCGATATAGAAGCGGCGTTTGCAGTCGGAGCGACAGGCGTTATGACCGACTATCCCACCCTCCTCACAAACTACATCAAAAAACACCCTCCACCTCCTGCTGTCTATTAGTTCCTTCAGAGGAACCGCAAACACCGCTTTACCAAGACATCAGACTTCACTTCAACAGCCCACTCTACTAACACTGCAACTACATGCCAGCTAACTCTCCGCAGGACACGGTTGGGTCAGGGTTATAGAATACACTCACATGTAGATGCAAAGTGACTTGTATTGTGCCTGCTGGGGACCATCATTATAATAAAGTGTTATCTGACGGTGCACTAATACTCTAATGACTGCTAGCTGACGTGTAGTTAACAGTGTTGGGGGCAATGCATCACAAGTAACGAGAGTCATGTCATCAGATTACTTCTTTCAAGTAACTAAAGTAATGCATTACAACAAAACATCGGAGTTACTTTTTTCAGATAAGTAACACGAGTTACTGTGTTCGACTGTATTGATGGTGTCTGGTGTTGAGAGAAATCAGTGCGGAGCCCGAGACGCTTCCTTCAGCTTCAGGAGGATTATTCGTGGACTTCACAGCTGCCAAAAATATAACTTTAGTTATTTTTGTTATTAAAACAAGCAAGCAAGCCCAGCCCAGGTGACAAAAGCTGATACAAAAGTAACAATGCATTATTTCTATAAAAAGTAACACAATTAGTTACTTTTTTATGGAGTAACACAACATCGTAATGCATTAATCTTCCCCCGACAGCAGGAGTTAGTTGTCTGAAGAGGACTATTGAAATAAAATGTTACAATAGACAATTAAAACCATGTACTAACATTTAAATTAATAATTTGATTCAATGCACTTATTGTGTACATACATCTTTACATTGTACTTTTATTTAAATGTATTTTTAATAAAACAATACCTGCGTGTAATTAAACCTGTAATTCATTTCTATAATTACACCTTTGACCGCTTAAACCTGCCCACACCACTGACCTAACCTCTAACCTTTACCCCTGGACTACACGAGCGCTTTAATTACGCTGCACCTCATTCATTTTATTGACATAACATACTATGCACCTACTATGAAGTGGGACCAAAGTAGTACACCTTAAAACAACAAATGTGAATAGAATTTGATGCACTATTTTTTATAATAAGGTTTATTTTGCTTGTTTATAGAATGATGTTACTTTTACATTTCCAGCAGGGACAGTTCAGCCAAAAACAGAAATCCATCATCATTTACTCATCCTCAAGTCGTTCCAGACCTGTACGAGTTTCGTTCTTCAGCGGAACACAGATGATGATGTTCTTCACAATATCTTCTGTGTTCAGCCGAAGAAAGAAACTCGTACAGGTCTGGACTCGAGGGTGAGTGAATGACAGAGTGTGTGTTTTTAGCTGAACTGTCCCTTTAAGGTCATCTCCGTATCCTCCGTGGACTCAGAGCACCTGCAGCGGATCTCGGTCTCGTCGGGAGATCTCTACGCTAACGGTCTCGTCCAGTCCTGCGATCAGTCTCTGTCTGAAGACGGTCAGGAAGCCTCGCTCGCTGTTGCTGTGTTCGCTGAGGATCACGCTGGTGCCGGCAGAAACCGCATCCAGGACCTCGTGGTGGGACATCTCACCTGCGCATCACAGAACAAGCTCATCACGCGTGCTATCCTCGGCTCTCGGTCAGGTGTTTGTGTTTGTGATGAAGTACCTGTGATGAAGAGGTCTGCCTTCACTCCCTGCAGGACCGAAGCTCCGGATCCTGCACACACTGCGACGGTCTTCACCGGAGAGTCTGGATCAGCACAGAAACACACACGTCACGAGAGCGGACTGTGAGTGTGTCATTAGCCACAGCAGGGAAATAACTAGGACAATAACAAAGTGCTGGAAGCAGTAAAAAGTTTGTTTATGATTGTGATAATACATTAAAATATACTTTTTAAAAATTTCGTGTGAAGGATTATAAATTGCTCCATTTAAAAAAAATAAAAAATAAATAAAAAATTATTTTAGTGCTGTCAAACGATTAATCGCATCCAAAATAAAAGTTTTTGTTTACATAATGTGTTTGTGCTGTGTATATTTTATTATGTATATATAAATACACACTCATACAGTATATATTTGAAAATATTTACATGATATTTACATCATTTATATTATATATATATAAATAGATTTAGTATACAAATATAAATTTTTCTTAAATACATGCATGTGTGTTTATATATACATAATAAATATACACAGTACACACATATATTATGTAAACAAACACTTTATTATCACGATTAATCATTTGAGAGCACTAATTTATAAACATTTCCCTAAAATTGTCAAAAACCATTATTTCATGACTATAGGGTTCAATATGTAAAATAAGTAACTGTAGTATAGAATATCTATCTCAATATCTATTAAAATGTATATAAAAAAAACAACTGCCGCTTGATTTATTTGTTTATAAAAGTCTAATGCTAATCTTTTAACAATAAAACACTATTTCAGTCTTTATACCTCAAAATATCACATTTATCCAATGTGTTACTTGACATGTCTTTGTAATCACGGAGTAATTTACTAGCAATTTCTTAGTGAAATGTACATAATATATTGATATTTTTCCCGGTGTAACAGTCAGTCTGTGTAACTGAAGTAACTGTAACGCAGCTCAGACGGAAAGCCTTCTAAACATCTGCGTCCGCTCTGAATGTCAGATTAAGGTGGAGGCTCTCTCGTACCCCACCTAATGTGTGCTGGTCCCCCAGAGCCAGTCTGAGATGGGACAAACCCAGGTGAGTCTTCATCCTCTGCACCGCTGTAGAGACGGACACTGGCTGGTCCAGAACACTGAGCCGGCCCTGACCGCAGCCCAGCAGCGGAGGCTGCAGCACAGACACAACACAGAAAACACAGTCAAACTAGCTAAAACACACACACATTATCCTCAGTTGAGAGTGCTTTTGACAGAAGATCATGGCATTATTTACTAGCGAGAAAAGTTTCAAAGTTTAGAATAATATATGAAATGTAATTCTAATTATGTGGCTCCGCCTACATCTGATTCTCATCTGCACTTCCCTAGAGTTTAATGAAATTATAAATGTAATTTATAATATTCTTATTTTGTGGGGTCATTCGTTGGCTGCTTTTAGCGCAAACACAAGCGTTTGTGTCATCAGCTGTTATTTGTGACGTACACCGCTCAAATGATCCCGGACAGTATGTTTTTTAAATGTTTTTGAAAGAAGTTTCTTCTGCTCACTAAGGCTGCATTTATTTTATCAAAAAATACTGTAAAAACAGTAATATTGTGAAATATTTTTACTATTTAAAACAGCTGTTTTCTATGTGAATATGTGTTAAACTGTAATTTATTTCTGTGATGCGCAGCTGTATTTTCAGCATCATTACTGCAGTCTTCAGTGTCACATGATCTTCAGAAATCATAATAATATGCTGATTTGCTGCTCAACAAACATTTCTGATTATTATCAATGTTGAAAACAGTCGTGCTGTTGAATAGTTTTGTGGAAACCATAATTGATTGTTTTTTTCAGGATACTTTGATGGATATAAAGTTCAAAAGAACAGCATTCATTTGAAATAGAAAACATTTGTAACATTATAAATGTCTTTACTGACACTTTGATCAATTTAATGCATCCTTGATGAATAAAAATATGAATTTCCTTAAACACACACACAACCTTTTAACACTAGTGTATCTTAAAGAAATTGTCATAAAACTTTCGTCTTATAAATATCTTGAAATGACTTTAAATTGTCACAATGTCTTTATCACTTCTTTGTTAGATCTTCAAATTTCTCATCAAGTTTACTGCTTTTAACACAAAGCTGCAACTTGACTGCACTTAAAAACGGCTAAATTACAGAATTTATTTCAAAGAAATCTTTTGTAACATTATAGATGTCTTTAATGCATTTTCCTGAATACAAGTGTTAGTTTATTTTCCTGACAGATCAAAGCTGGTAATGATGACGGTGTTGCAGTGGACTCACCGGCTGGACTTGTGTGATGTTGAGGGATCTGCTGGCGTGTGGATCGGTCAGCAGGATCTGTGCTGCAGCGGTCACCCCCGAGCTGGGACAGGTCAGAACCACCTGCTGACCTCCGCCTTCAGTCCTGAACATCAGTACACCAGTATCACAGACCAGCACGTTACTGTACATCGCTCTCGGCGACAGACGCACACTGACCTGACCACTGAGCACTGGACGAGTCCGAACTGCTGCAGGAGACGCTGTAGCTCCGCTTCAGTCTTGCAGCTGAACTCCAGCCTGTGTTTCTGAGGACCGCTGCAGTGAGCCTGCCTCAGCACCGACACCGAGCCCCCGCCTGCGCTCTCACAAACACACACGCAACAGCTCGTAATAAACCCATGCGTCGCCAGTCCATAAACCATTCTCTCTGGAGTGGATTCTGAGCTCAGTTTTGAGCTTCAGCCGTACTCTGCTCGCTTCCAAATCCTTACACACTGAACCTAAAATAATCATTCATACGACTGGAGAAGCTTGAAGTGAATCACAAGGTTGTTCACAGTGTTTACATTAATCTCACGTCATAAAAGCATTCTGATAATAAACACAATACAATGTATCGTTGGCTATTGCTACAAATATAGCTGTGCTGCTTATGACTGCTTCTGTGCTGCAGGGACACAGATATAAATGTAAAGTAGAGTAGAGCGCCATCTGCTGTTAAAATCTAAGCTCAGAATGGCTGTACGGCGGCAGCCCGAGCTCTCACCCATTCCCCCCACGAGCCAGTCGTTGAGGCCGTCCTGGACGCTGTCCCACGCGGTGTGCGGAGAGAAGACGGCGATGCCGGCCTCGACGGCTCGGAGCACCAGCCGCTGCTTCCAGTCCTCCTGCAGCAGACGCTTGATCGGCCGGAAGAGCGGAGGGTGATAGGAGACGATGAGATCGCAGCGCAGGGCCTCGGCCTCGTCCATCACCGCCGCCGTCAGGTCATTGGTCAGCAGGATCGAGCTGACCCGCCGGGGCTTGCTGGGCTCCACCAGCAGACCCACGTTATCCCAGGACTCCGCCAGCGACAGCGGAGCGAGCCGCTCCAGAACCTCCAGCACCGCCGGCAGATCCATGCGAGCCGAGAGAAGGGGCTGATGGGAAGACAAGCCACGCTGCTTCTGCAGGAGAGGACGGAGAAGTCTTCCAGAGAACTCTCTGCATCTGAGCAGCATCTGCAGCAGAAGACACAGCTCACACTCACAAACTTACTTCGGACCACAAACACAGTATGCATCAAGTACAGTACACTACAGTACACAGGGTCTCAAAGCTAGACTTCAACTTAGTGCCGTCAAACCATTAATCACATCCAAAATAAAGATTTTATTTACATTATATGTGTGTGTGTGCGGTGTATATTTATTATGCATATATAAATACACACACATACAGTATATATTTTGATAATATTTTCATGTATATATTTATATTCATATAAATTGTATTACATATAAATATATTTAATATAAACAACATAACATGCATGTGTGTGTATTTATTTAGTCATTTATATATACATAATAAATATACACAGTACACGCATATACTATGTGAACAAATTTTTTATTTTGGATGCGATTAATCTTTTGACAGCATTAATACAAGTCACTGCGTATTTCAGGACAAACACACGTCCAAAACTAAACAGTAAAATAATGTTTACTCAGACATTGCATGCACCTGAATAAAATTAATTACATTAGCAAAGAAATCTTCTATCATAACACTATAAATTAATAAGTTACAATATTATATTATTAAACTTGATCATAACTTAATAATATATATTTAAAAATATAAGTTGGATTAGCATCTTAAATGGTTTTCATGAGGTATGCAAGTCAAAACCACATAAAAATAAAACATTAATTTAATTAGTAATATAAAATTAATGATAAATTATAATATTAAAATAATAAATTGTGACATTATTCATGTTACACTTAATAAATTAATAATATAATAAATTATAATTACCAAATGAAATGAAATTAGCAGAGTAATTTGTTTTCAAGATGTATTTCAGTCAAAATCATATCCGCACCTGAAAAAAATAACATCATTTTCACTCAGATGTTACTTAAAATGCATGCGAGATCATGAAAATGCTGATTTATAAAAAACAATAAACAAATCAATTAAATTAGCAGAATAATTTGTTTTCAAGATGTATTTCAGTCAAAAGCACGTCCCCACCTAAAAATAAAACATTTACTGAGACTTTGCTTATGCAAGTAAAATGCAAAACACATCTGCTTATTTCTCATGTATAAGCGACTCTGATGATTTATGAACTAAAGCTGCAGTTGCGTGTGAATAAAGCCTGCGCTGCCATCATCCAGATCACATTAAACTCAAACACAAATCAAACTACTGCTTGTATCACAGACATTATATTAATAACTCACTGGAAACGCAACTCACACGAGCTTCCTGACTTCCTGACAGAGCGTAACATGCGTCACACGTCATATCCGTTTACCCGCGTTTAATTCTTGATTTTGTAGTTTTTTTAATTAAAACATAAGACGCTAAAAATGAAACAAGAAATGATAAACCTTAAGAACAAACTAGCAATTATAGAAGGCTGTAGATATAATGTTAATATTAATGTCAATGTTGTAATAATAATGTGATACTTACTATGGTTTTGCTGGTTTACTTCAATAATTAAATTCAATTTGTAAATCTGCCCAGCTCTCTCTCTCTCTCTCTCTCTCTCTCTCTCTCTCTCTCTCTCTCTCTCTCTCTCTCTCTCTCTCTCTCTCTCTCTCTCTCTCTCTCTCTCTCTCTCGCTCTCTCTCTCTCTCTCTCTCTCTCTCTCTCTCTCTCTCTCTCTCTCTCTCTCTCTCTCTGCTCTCTCTCTCTCTCTCTCTCTCCTCTCTCTCTCTCTCTCTCTCTCTCTCTCTCTCTCTCTCTCTCTCTCTCTCTCTCTCTCTCTCTCTCTCTCTCTCTCTCTCTCTCTCTCTCGCTCTCTCTCTCTCTCTCTCTCTCTCTCTCCCTCGCTCTCAATTCAATTCAATTCAATTCAATTCAATTCCATGTGTGACCATGGTTACGATGGGAGTTGGCAACAAAATAATCAGCTCCTGATTTAACAACATTTTTACCAGAGAATGTATGTTTTTAATGACTCAAATTTTGATTAAATAATTGGATACCTAACTGTAAACAATAGAGGCAGAAGATTATTAAGGTAAGACCTCTAAAAAAAGTAATTTTTTTATTGATATCAACTGAAAACTGCAATATAATCAGTACATTAAGCGGCCTGCTAGCCAAGCTAACATTCCATGGCAGTTAATTCAGTTGAGAACAAAATGGGCCTATCTAAAGCAGAGGAGCTGGAGATAATATATCCAGCAGAAGTTAAATCTGCCAAAGACAAGAAAAAGATGAAAGAAATGATCCTGAGAGAGAACCCAGAGATACTGTTATCTGACTACAGTGGACCAGAAAACAACAGAGTCCGGTGTAACCTGCTCTTCTTTACCGAACACCCATCATCCTGGCACACCGTCCTCTGCTCCGCCATGACATGTATGAGGAAAGGAGGCATCAGCAAAGGTAGACAACTCACCCTGGAAGGAGACGACACAAAGCTGACTGTGAACCTTTATCACAATGGCACAGTCATGGTCCAGGGACTAGAAACCAGCCTCAATGAATTCCAGAGGAACTTCAGAAATCTTAAAGGGGAGGTTCAGAAAATTAAGAAAGCTCCTGAAGTAAAGAGCCAAGCAGAAGAGGAGGCCGGCACAACCTCAGTTACCATCACTGACCCCAGCTCAAGAACACATGGGCACACCAGCACTCCTGCGTCTCCCAAGATAAAGGCTTTGAGAGATAACATCGCTGAGCTGGAGCAGGACTTCTTCCTGTTTAAAGAGGAAACGAACAACAACCTTCATCATCTCGAGTCTTCTACCTTGCAGAGACGTGCCACAAAGGATCATCAACAACATCAACGTGGAGATAGCTAACATCTGTGCCCCAATACCGAATGTCCACATAGCCAACCATCAGCAAATCACACATCAGCATCTCTACGACCATATCCACATCCACCGAGAGGGCATGAGACTGTTTGCAAAAACCATCAAGGCATCGACCCTGAACAGCCCTCAGAAGACACATCCGGACCGGGAGGAGAGAGCTGGGCAGCTTCCCGGCAGCGACGCCGCTGTAGATCAGACTCCACTGACCTCATCCAGATCATAAACATGCTGAAAATTATATGTGATAATCTATTAACTTAAGCACACGATGGGTCTATAGTCAAGAATGATCATTATTTCTTAATGACTTATTTATTTATTTTATTTTTTTGCTTATTTACTTGTTTATTTTTAAATGTAACATTTGTAAAATAGACCCACTCACTGTATTTCTCTATATTCTCTATATTATCTTTTTAATTGACTAATCTATATATTTATATGATTGTGTCATGAACTCAAACATTATTCTGGTAATTACAATAATACTCAATGTCATCATTTAAAATCACATGTTACAATATTCAAGGGATGTTCTCTTCAGCTTTTGGGGAGAAAATGACTAACTCTGATTTTGTTAATATTGTATATAGTTCAGATATAATTATATTACTTGAGACGTGGAGTCGTTTAGACTCCAAATCCTACACCCCTCCAAACTACAGAGAGCTGCGTATCCCCTCAATCAAACAGCCTAATGTTAAAAACGGAAGAGATTCAGGAGGAATCATAGTTTGGTTCAAAGACCATCTGTGGCGGTATATTCAGCCTGTGAAAAAGGAAAAACACACATTTGGATAAAACTTAAAAAGAGATTTTGTGTTTAGATGAGGACCTGTACCTGTGTGCCACATATATCCCCCACGTGAGTCGCCTTATTATAATGAAGACACCTTCTCAACTCTACAGTCAGAGATCATATACTTTCAGTCTCTAGGCCCAGTGCTGTTAATGGAGGATCTGAACGCTAGAACAGGAGAGAAGCGGACTACATTAGTTCAGATGGAGATAAATATATTAACAGTTCACATACGTACCAACAAAAACGTTTTACTAAAGCACGACAGAATTATGACAACACAGTAAACAGACACGGAAAACAGGTCCTGCAGCTCTGCAAAAGCCTGGGTCTATACATAGTTAACGGCAGAATAAAGGGTGATTCTCTGGGTCGACTCACCTACTGCTCCTGTCTGGGCAGCAGCACAGTAGACTACGCCATTACGGATCTACACCAAAGCAAAATCAACTATTTCACAGTGATGCCACAGCTACCGTTATCAGACCACAGCCACATAGTCCTCAGTCTGAACACGTCAGTGAATCTTCTGCCATCTTCAGAGCAGAAGGTCAAACTGCACCCCCTCCCCTCCACATTTATATGGAGTAAAGACAGTCCTGCCCAGTACGAAGCCGAGCTCCACAGCACTCACGTGGAGAACATGATGGACTCATTTCTACTGACTTCATTTGGTGAAGAGAAGAAAATGATCAATTTAGCAACAGAACAATTAACTTCAATTTTCTCTACCGTAGTCAGAAAAGCCCTGAGAAAAAGAAAACATTACAGATGTAAAAAGGAAATCGCTAAAGCTGGTTGGTTTGATAAAGAATGCCAAAAACTAAGAAGAGAATTACGATCATTATCAAATAAAAAACACAGAGACCCTGCAAACCAACAAACACGAGCCACATATCAACAAACCCTTAAGATATACAAGTCACTGCTGATACAGAAAAAAGCTGATCACATGAAGATGAAGCTCAACAAGATCGAGGAGGCAGTCGATCAAAATTCTTTTTGGGAATTATGGAATAATTTAGATAAATCCAGAGAAGCTAAACACATTCCCATCCACGACCCAAACATCTGGACTGAACATTTCGGAAAACTCTTTTCACAAAATGAACCTACCCTTACCCAAAAACATCTGACCTCTGAACTACACGACCTAGAATTCACCATTAAAGAGCAGCTAAACCATCTAGACAAACCCATAGCATTAAACGAACTAATAGACCAAATGAAATCCCTAAAAAATAAAAAATCCTGTGGCTTGGATGGAATATCTAACGAGATGCTGAAACACAGCAGCTCCAAATTGAAAGATGCTATTCTGAAATTATTCAATCTCGCACTAAAATCAGGACACTTTCCCGAAATCTGGAAAGAAAATCTAATAACTCTGTTATATTCTGGGAGAAAAGGAGAAGTGTATCCACCTGGCAGCGCAGTATGTGTCCTCCTGCCATCAAATGAGGGACAAAGGCTGATCCCCCCTTTCCATTTATAACTGCTCTCTGTATTCATTTAATCATTTATTTATTTTTTAATTATTCTTTTTTTTTTTTTTTTACCTACATGTATTTGGACATATGTGTTTCCTCATGATTTTATTTATCTGTATAATATATGTATTGCTTTGGCAACATTGTGATGCTACACAGTCATGCCAATAAAGCTAATTTGAATTGAATTGAATTGAATTGAGAGAGAGAGAGAGAGAGAGAGAGAGAGAGAGAGAGAGAGAGAGAGAGAGAGAGAGAGAGAGAGAGAGAGAGAGAGAGAGAGAGAGAGAGAGAGAGAGAGAGAGAGAGCGAGAGAGAGAGAGAGAGAGAGAGCGAGCGAGAGAGAGAGAGAGAGTGAGAGAGAGCGAGAGAGAGAGAGAGAGAGAGAGCGAGAGAGAGAGAGAGGAGGAGGATCAAAACACTTTTATTTTATCACAAATTACCTCTCATACAAAATCACAACAATAGTAATTCTCATAAAATAATCAAACATTCAAAACAACTGACCCTCAAAACCACACATAAGATGTCTCTAAAACACCAGATATCGCAAAAACACTTCATTATTAACAAGTTTATAATAGGCAAATTCAATTTTGATTCTTCCACCAACTAATTTTCTAAACATCATGTCCACATCAATAGTCCCAAGTTGTTTTCCTTTATTCTTTCTCGTTTTCCATATTGCTAATTTAGCTGTTCCCAACAAATAATTTAATAAACATGTCATCCTTCTCATTGAATACCTATACTTAACACCCCAATAAATATTTTATCTGAAAACTCCTCATCAAATTTTTAAACAAATCCTTAAGAAAATTAAAAAGATCTTGTAATCTTCCACATTTTAAAAACAAATGTTCTAAATCTTCTTGTTTTCCACAAAATCTACATTCACCACCCACTGCTGAGTTCAGGTGCGCCACATGTCTGTCTGTAGCTATTGCCCCGTGAATAAGCCTCCACTGTAGATCTGCTGTCCTCTTCTCTATGGGAGGCTTATACAGGGCTCTCCACCTGTCCCTCACGAGGAAATCTGATCCTAACAATCTTGGCCACTTTGAAGCTTTAATTTTCCTGAGAAAAATTTGATGAATGACTTTTACTGAAGAATCATAAATTGCTTTCTTTGATGTTGATTCAAAATAGTCCAGCTGAGGTGTATCAAAAGACAGAATTGAGTCCATGTTTACTTCCACACTCTCCTCCAGCATAACTGGAGACACTTTAATTTTGGAAATTCCTTTTCTGTATCTCTTAAGTCCATTGACTGACCTTTTTGATGTACTCTCTGTGGCCACTTGGTAAGACATTCCAAATCTCCTCTATCAGTTTTGATACAAGACGTTCAGATTTCAATCCTGTCATTTCTTTAAGGATACCAACCGGCTTCCACCCATCATCATCCAAGAGGTGTCTCATTTTACAACCCCATTCCGCTTCAAAACTGTAGATACGCTCACTGAAGACAAAAGCCTTGTTTGGATCATTGGATTAAAGAATAATGGTTCCTCCAAAACCCAGTGTCCTGTGTCATCACTACTCCGATCCACCTTAAAAACTGTTTTCCAGGACTGTAACACTGACTTATAGAAGGGAGTGATCTCTGACAAACTCACCTTCTCCAAGTCCATTATGAACAAATGTTTATCCAAACCAAGTCCACCTGCGTTCTTCAAAATCAGTCTTGCAGTATGAGCCCAAGCTAAGTCTTTGTGATATAAAAGTCTTTGTGCTGTTTGTATTCTGTAAGCTGTCAACCGACTTCTCACATCCACCAGCCTTTGACCACCTTCATGGACAGGTAAATAAAGTGCTGCAGCATGGATCCAGTGTGCCCCACTCCAAAAAAAATTCACGATTGTCCGTTGTATTTTACAAACCAACTCAACTGGAGGCTCCATAACAGTCATTTTATGCCACAGTGTCGAGGCTGCCAAGTTGTTAGTGACCAAGACTCGCCCTCTATACGACAATTGTGGTAATAGCCAGTTCCATTTAGACAATCGAGCTGACACCTTCTCCAGCAATCCCTCCCAGTTCCTTATCTGAAAATGTTCATTCCCTAAAAAAACACCTAATACTTTTAACCCTTCTCTGCCCCATTGTAAACCACATGGTAATTTTGGAGGTCCTACATCTTCCCACTTACCAATAATATATCCCTCACTTTTTCCCCAATTCACTCTGGCTGAGGATGCCTTTTCATATTTTCCAATAATTCCCATTAAAACTTTCACATCATCTTGACTCTTTATAAACACAGTAACATCATCAGCATACGCTGACAAGGATACTTTAAATGTACTCTTTAAATCTGGAAGTAAAATTCCAGTTAGATCCTTCCTTAATCTGCACAAAAAGGTTCCATTACCAGACTATATAACTGTCCAGAAAGAGGACATCCTTGTCTGATACCCTGGACATCATTATAGGTGCACTCAAACCACCTCCAGCTTTGACCATAACAAATGCATTAGAATACAACAATTTTATACATGATATAAAATTCTCACCAAACCCAAATTGTTTTAATACACTGAAAAGATACTTATGATCAACTTGATCAAAAGCTTTTTCTTGATCAAGCGAAAGAACCCTAAATTAAAATTATTACTTGATTAAAATCAATCATATCACGCAATAAAAATAAATTATCCATAATTGATCTACCTGGTATACAATAGGACTGGTCTCTATGAACTATTACATGTAAATATTTTTAAGTCTATTTGCTAACACCTTAGAAATTATTTTATAATCTGAACATAACAACGACACTGGTCTCCAATTTTTAATAATCCCAAGTCTCCTTTTTAGGAATTAAGGATAGAACTGCCCTACAACAACTTGTGGGTAATGTCTTTCTTTGATACAATCCATCAGTAGATCATTAAAATCCTGTCCAATTAATTCCCAAAAGCCTGATAGAACTCCACAGGTATACCATCCACTCCAGGGATCTTCCAGGAGATAATTGTCTCATTGCATCTGTGAGCTCTTGCAAAGTTATTTGTTCATCCAGTGATTTTTTGTTCATCTCTCAACTGAGGCAGATCACAAAGCAATTCAGCAATACTTCCAGAGTCACAATTCTGAGTACTATATAATTCAGAGTAAAATCCACTGTCATTTTCCTCATTTCCATAGGGTCAGAAGTTACAGTTCCATTCGGACATTTTATATGACACAACTGTTTTTGTTGAAAACTTCTCTTTTCCAAATTAAAAAAGAAAGCACTAGGAGCATCCATATCTTTGACTGAACAAAATCTTGATCTTATAAGTGCTCCTTTTACCTTTTCTTGTAAAAAATATCCTAGTTCTTCTTTTTTCTTATTTAACTTTTCATTATTCACAGTCCCATTATTATTCAAAATGTCTTTTTCCAAAAATGCAATGTCTCTTTGTAAACTTTTAACTGTTGTTTTCATCAATGCAGTAGAATATGAAGTATAGTTTTGACAAAAAATCCTAATATTTGCTTTACCGACATCCCACCATTGACCAAGATTTTCAAAAGTGTCTTTCTGGAGTTTCCACTTATCCCAAAAAAATGTAAATTTTTCACAAAAACTAATGTCTTGTAACAATTTAACATTAAAATGCCAAAAATACAAAGGTTTAACCACTTTTTTAAAATTAAAATCAAAAGTAATCATATGGTGATCTGAAAACCCATTAGGCAAGATAGAAACATTCATAACCTTATTATTCCAAATCTTCCCCAAATAAAAACGGTCTAACCTTGCACCACTAACTTGATTATCTGATACCTTTAACCATGTATATTGTCTAACTCCAATGTTTCTATTTCTCCACAAATCTATTAAGTCAAACTCATTTATAATTTTTAACAACTGCATGCTTGATTGATTATGAGGCTCCTCTCCATTCCTATCAACAATAAAATTGGTTGTGCAATTCCAATCACCCCCAATTACCATGCAAACATTATCATCATCAAACTTCTGAATGACTGATCTCAATTCCATAAAAAAAACCACACGCTCATGTCCATTATTAGGAGCATATACATTGATTAAAACAAAATTATTCCTTCACACTCTACTTTAGTTAAAAGTGCTCTTCCTTTTACAATTTCCTCCACTGTTAAAATGTTAACATTCAAATTTTTGGAAAAAAGAATAGCTACCCCAGCACTTATATTTGTACCATGGCTAAGAGCATACTTCCCTTCCCACCACATTCCCCACTGAATCTTATTATCATCACTTGTATGTGTTTCTTGCAAAAAACTATATCAAATTGTTTAACAAACTCTGCAATCATGGCTAATTTATTCCTATCTCTACCCCCATTTATATTTAAGGAACCTAGTTTTAAGATGTCCATAAAAAGATAGAAAAAGAGAAAGATTGATAGAAACGAATACAAAAATAAAATATCAGATTAACCCTGTGCATTTGAACATTTTGTTTTTGCAAAGCTCTTTTCTCTTTCCGCATAATTTGGCTAAAATCTTCCTCAATCTGAACCTCTTCTTCTTACATAAGGCTTCGTAGCTAACAACTTTCTGCATTGACACCACTGACCATATGAATTTGTCTATATCCGGAAAAAAATCCTTCACCTCAACAGTTTTTCCAAACGTCAAGTCCAAAAAATCGTTAATCTCTTGCACTGAGTATGTATCATCTATATTCTGTGACCCAAACTCAGACATGTCAGATACCTCAGACAATGTATCATCATCCTTCATTCCATATCCCTCACTCTTTCCAACATCATCTGATCTTTCAGTAGTTTCCCTACTAACCACTTCACAAGGAGCACCTTCACCCAATTTCTCTGCCACCATGACTGCACTACATTCCAAAACCTCATGTTCCTCTACCACATTCACCGTTGTATCTTCTTTGTTTTGATTTCTGTCTATGCTTTCACGTAATTCATCGTTCTGAGCAAGACTCTCCTCTTCAGGCTGAGACTGCATTATTATTTTATTTACCTTAGCTACAGAAACACCACTAGGCCCTGCGGCCTCCTCATTAGCCTGGGCTCTATGCGGGCATGCCAACTTTTGTGGCCAATATCTCCGCACTCAAAACACTTCAAGCTACCTGTATTAACATAGAGCATATATGGTTTCCCTTCGTGTACTACTCTGAAAGACACATCTAATTCCGGCACATTCAAAAACATAAATACCTGTCTCCTAAAAGACATCACATGTTTCAATGCTTCATTTTTACATCCCAATGGGATAGTTTTAATCGCACTAGCACATTTACCATACTGGGCTAATGCGCGTTCAATATCCTCATTTCCAATAAATGGTGGAACATTTGATATATAAACTTTTGTCGTAGGTGTAACAAGCGGTGAAACAACAACAAAATCGCCACTTACCACAATCCCGTTGCTTACCAAGCGGTTTACTAACTTATCCTCCTTAACAAAAATCACTACCGCTTTATTCATCCTGGACGCCGAAGAGATGTTGTCATAACCAACCTCTTCTCCGACCGCCAGTAGTACATCCTCCACCGATACACCCTGAGCAGGTACGCACCGGACTCCATGACGCCGCGAAACAGGTGGTTCTCCCCCCGTCAGAGGTGACGCCATTCCGACGCTACCGCGAACACCACCAACACGTGGCTTTCAAATCTAAATGCAGCTTTACAAAAATGTTATGTATCAAATTCCCCTTTTAAATCAAAAATAGAAAAAGAAAAGAAACTTTCAAACACCTCTCCGTGAGCACCCTCACCCACACCCAAACACTCCCCGCATGCAGAGAGAGAGAGAGAGAGAGAGAGAGAGAGAGAGAGAGAGAGAGAGAGAGAGAGAGAGAGAGAGAGAGAGAGAGAGAGCTTTTAAAGCCCTTAAAAACCATGAAGTGAACCCTGAAAAAAGTCCCCTGATTCAGATGCTCCTGAAGCTGCAAACACAGACTAACACGACTAACAGCATCCAGCATCAGGACACTGAAATATTCATCCACAAAACTCGGCCCAACCAAATTATTAAAACACAAAAAGAAAATTATCTAACCTATTGGAAAGAAACAACAGAAAAACAAAGTAAACTTGAATGTTATTTGGCCCTAAACAGAGAGTACACCACTGCAGAATATCTGAGTACAGTGAAAGACTGTAAACTAAGACAAATGACGAGGTACAGACTGAGCAACCATACTCTCACTATAGAGACGGACAGATATCACCAGCACTGGCTGCCCAGAGAGAGCCGCATCTGCCCACACTGCACCCACAGACCACACTTCCTCACCGGCTGCACTAACTATCAACACATTACAAAGACTTTTTATCACAAACTTTGCTCTGACTTCAAAATGTTAAACAAGAAAACACAGCTTCAATATTTATTAGGGGAAAAACAAGATTGTATCCTACTAGCAGCAAGATACATTGATGCCTGTCACAAAAAGAGGGAGGAGTCAACAAATCAGTGATGCGTCCACAAACACACACACACACACACACACACACACACACGCACGCACTCACACACACACGCACTCACACACACACACACACACGCACGCACGCACACACACACACACACACACACGCACTCACACACACACACACACACACACGCACGCACGCACTCACACACACACACACACACACACACACACACACACACACACACACACACACACACACACACACACACACACAAACACACACACACACACAACATTGAATTTTAAATTGTTCATGGAATTCTAAAATGTTGATTTGTTCTACTTTTTAAATGTATCTATATGCATGTTTTTGTTGCATATAAATCTGTTCTAGATTCAATGTAAACACTACGCTTTGGCGATACATTGTAACAATTGTCATGCCAATAAAGCACATATTGAATTGAATTGAGAGAGAGCGAGAGATTTCTGCAGATAAAACACGCTGTCGTGGATGTTTCAGGGATCAGACTGAAATGACGGGCCGGAGGTCATCATCATGACATCACTTGCTGTCCGGTCTCTGTGTTATTATATCATCATGTCTGATCTGACCGCGCTCCTCTCCGATCACTGCACGCTTCTTAAGCGTCCCTTTGTTCCAAACAGAGAGAATTGGACAGATTTGAAGTGTCCAGACGAGACACAGAGAGCGGTGTGTGTTATATAAGAGTTTAATCAAGCCGTCTGAGCCGGAGCGGAGGGAACAGGGGTGCTGGCCTAAGCCCTCCAATCCCAGCTGTCCAGTGTGTGTGTGTGTGTGTGTGTGTGTGTGTGTGTGTGCTCAAATCCAGCTACGCCTCAGCATCCACCAAATATACAATATGTGTGTCAGCTCTTTTGGTGTCAAGAACCAGAACCAAACAGTTCCACCAGATCTCTCAATTATTACAGTTTTTATTTATTCATTCATGTTTGTTTGCTATCAAAATGGCTGATTTTATGGTAGTAATTTCTAGAATTTTGTGTAAAATTTGCAATGTTTTTTTTTTATGTTTTACAATTAGGATACCACATATTTTGTATGGCAACAGAATAGTCATATATACATGATGGAAAAAACGAAATGCAGGCAGCTTGTTTTAATTTCAGTCAACGGCAATCTGGTTTTCTTTTGTTGTTTGATTATCATTAATAACAGGTATATGAGGCTGCTGTCACTTTAAGACCTAACGCACAGATCCAATATAATAATACAGATCCAATATTCTCCCAATTCACTTAAACAGTTCGTAATCAGCATGGATATATAATTGCTTCCCACTTTGACGTGTATTTGAACAAGCAGCTCTCGGCTGTGTGTTATTCAGCATGTGACGACTGCATTTTTGCAGCTTATTTGTGTTTAATAACTCTTTTTGATATCTGTCCAGTGCTTAATTTTCTCATTCCTGGATGTTTTTTTGTTTTTTTTTACCAGATGTCATGTCAATGACTGAAAGTAGTACTGCACTTTGCAGTTGATTTGCATTTAAGCTGATTTTGTGTTCACTTTTGTGTCTATTTTGTGCCGTGTGTAGATCTCCTTCCCTTTTTAAGGACCTCAGAAGACGGCAGCAGCAGAAAGTGCTGGAGACGAACACATATCCCGAGATCAGGTGCTGCTTGTGTTTGTATCTGAAGCACACTATCTTCGCTCTCTCTCAGATATCTGCACATTCAAGCGGTGAAGCTGCAGTTTAGTCAAAGTTTAGTGATATCTGTGTGTCATGCACGAGCCGGCTGGTTTTCCTCTCTTAAACATCCCTCCAGTGTGCTTGCATCTTCTCTTCTTCTCTTCTCTCTCATTAGAACGGCTGATCTGGGATGTTTTGGGACCTTTCCTCCAGGTCTCTGTTGAAGTTGTGTTAGTTTGATGTATTATGAGTGATAGCGATTAGTGACTCATCAAAATTAAATTGAGGCGTTTTGAGATTATAGTGGCAGATAACTGTGCCCAAATCTAGCAGCTTTGTCAATGGATAATATGCACTTTTATTATTATTATTATTATTAATTTTATTTTATGCCAGTTGATTTATCTTTATAAGAAAAAAATAATAATAATCAACCAATATAAACTCAAAATTGCTAGGAAGAACATCTATGAGATAAAGTCACAATAAGAAATAAACCAGCATTGGCCATTTAAACACATTTTTCTCCTTTTATATGATTCTTATTCAAATAACAAATGTGCTTTTCTAGGAGTGTTGGATACCACGACGTGACTTTCATCAGTGTTTCATCAGCGCAGCCACAGACGACTCGTTTATGTCGTTTTTAAACACGTGTCTGGTGTATCTGAACAGATATCCACATCACTTTGCTCATGAAATCTTTCAGTGGCTCTCGGTGCTTCATCCTTCCATTATCCTCTTAATCTCGCAAAGAAACTTTCTCTTAAAAGTGATTTCCCGTCTTCACCATCTGCTCTCAGCGCACAGATTACACGGCCTGTTAGCTTCAGATTTTGGTTTTATTTTTTCTCTTTTCTGAGAATCAACAGATTAATGGAGATATTAAGTTACTGGAAGTCTGCAGGATCGAGCATCATTCATGAAGCATGTTGTGGAGTGTGTTGAGAGCTGTTAATCTGAAGAGATTCGGAGACCACACAAAACGAGACACTCATAGCTGTAATCACAGGACACTGGCAACATACATTTGACTAAATGTTTGTGTTGCGATCTGCAGAGTGTCAGCGGATTCGAGCTTTGCAGCCAATCACAGACAGATCTGCTGGTTTCTGGAACGCACTGGCCAATCAGAGGCGTTTACGTTGATCGGATTCAGAGTTTTTGTTCTTCACACTCATGAATCTTCTTATTATAATAAACAAAGTGTAAACATGGCGAGATTGATTATGCAGACATCATAATTGATTCTAATGTGAGATTGTGGAAGTGCACAGCAAAAGACGGCACAAAATAGATGAAAAGCAGCTTTAATGATTTAAGAAACCCCTCAGTGGTTGATTCTGTCACGTTCACACACACAGAGAAAAAAAAACATCACTCCATGCCATTTATTTCCTAATTTTGTATTTTATTGAGCAAATATCTATTAAAAATAATGCAAAGACATAAGCGTTATAATATTAGACTAATTTCACAAAAATATCGCACATCCATCTCTCAGATCAGTAGCTCTATATTGCATTGGAAGCCTGAGATTTTTGCATAGTTTATGGGGGAAGATCTTTGATATTTAGGGATATGATATGCATGTTATGTATCCGCAGCGTCCAGAAGATGAACGTCTCAGCAGCTCGACAGCATCCTGACGAATTCTGCAAGAAGAGCAAAGCAGAAGAGCGTCTCACACCTGAATGCGTAGGAAGTGTGAGCATCTATAAGCGTTGAATGTGTGTCGTTTCTCACCTTCGAAGTCCACCGTGCCGTCTCCGTTATTGTCTGCCTCTCGGACCACGGCGTCGATCTCTCTGTGGTTCATGTGTTCTCCCAGTAGTTTAGTCATGGCGCTCCTCAGCTCCTCGGTGGTGATCGAGCCGTCGCCGTCCATGTCAAACTGACCAGACGAAAGAAAAGCAGACGTCTGTTACTTGTTATTTATGTTTTTGCATGCTTCCCCGTGATCCTCCAGCCCATAATGCAGTGCTAACACTGGTTTGGTTCGTCTCTCACCTCTTTGAAAGCGTCTCTGAGTTCCTTCACTCCGATCATGCCGGCCGTTTCGGCCAAAAGCTTCGGGGCCATTAACTCCACGAAGTCTTCAAAGTCCACCCGTCCTCCCACTGAGAGACAGAGAAACAGAAGACACGCTCTAAACACGTGTGTTTGCTCACAGCGATCACGAGAATCATGCATCTGCTGCGTACGGTTCATGTTGATGTTCTGGCCCAGCTCGATCAGCTCCATCTCGGTCGGCATGTAACCCATCGTCCTCATCAGGTTCCCCAGGTCCTTACAGCTAATTAGACCGTCTTTATCTTTATCGAATTCATTAAACGCCTCTCTCAGCTCTGAGAACAACAAACACTCATCAGGGTTCATATAACCAGCACGCTTTACATTACAGCAATCAACCTACACTCTTAAAAATACAGACGCTTCACGAAGCCACGGAAGAACCTTTAACATCTGTTTCACAAAACCTTCATTGCAGTGAAAGAAGGTTCTTCAGATTATCAAAAGGTAAGAAAGAGATGTTTCCTTTATTTTTAAGAGTGTAATGCATGCAATGCTAATCAGAATGATTTAAATAAATAAATAAGACCTCTGTGATGTCTACCAATAATTATGGCCATACACACTGAAAAAAATGATTCATTGAATGTACTCAATTTTTTGAAGGCAAACTATTTATTTTGGCTACATTTAAATAAACAAATTTAGTTGACTAACTTTCAACATTAATTTTTAAACGTAGCTAAAATAAATAGTTTGCAATCTTTTTTTTTCAGTGCAGTTCTTCATCTTCTCAGTAATGATAGTAATAACAACAACTATGTCTGTAAAACAATGTAAGTTTGTTATTTGAATACGTCAGTGTAAGCTTTAACATTCGTGGAGATGACGATTAGAGCAGATTATGTGACAGATGACAGGTGTGTTTACCTTCAATCTCATCATCTGCCAATTCTCTGTCCTGCAAAAGCAAAAGCACAGGTTAAGCCTCTCAGATGTGTTTCTCTGTCTGTTCAGGGGTTTGAGATTAACCTAAAAGGCCTGTTTTACCCCATTTTGCTAATGGCACGAATGCTTTTAAAGCAGAGATCGTGGTTTATCCCGTTAAGCAGACAGCACTCAACGACACGCTTCACGTGAACCGAGCGTTTAGTTTAGATTCACTGCGGCTGATTATGATTATGTGTCTGCTGAATCAGGCCAAACACACAATACACTAATACAACGCAAATCCATTAATGACCCTTTTCTGATTGCTCAGCATCTCTCATATTTACACATTTACATTTTTTTTATTAATTATAAAACTAAACTACACAAGATGAAACATAAAAACCACTAAAATTAAATAAAAATATTGTAAACATTATATATTTTTAAAAATAAAATAAATGAAACACATGATTATTTTAATAATAAATTATAATAAATTATTTTATTGTTCATTAAATTGGATGTTGTAATGATGATTTTCTATGATGATTTTTAGTTTTTATTATAAAACTAAAGTAATGAAAACACAAGAAACACAATTTAAAAATAAAAAAGCAATTTTTTTTTTAAAAACATGTAATTTGTCTCAACTGTTGATAAAGTGGGATAATGTGAAACAGTAATAAAACACAAATCCATTAATTACAATTGTCTAATTGCACATTTCCATTTTTCTCAAATTTAGACATTCGTTTAATAATAAAACTAAACTAATAAAAACAAATAAATAAATACATTTCAGATAAATTGTCTTAACTGTGTTTATGAACTGGGATGATGTTATAACACAAATCCATGAACAATTCTATTTTCATTTAAAAAGACCATTTTCTAAAAGCATTGTCTCGACTGTGTTTATAAAATGGGACAGTGTTAAAGTTGCTAATACTATAAGAAAACAAATGTGAAATATCTTCTAATGACTTACGATCTTTGCTCCCCGTAAGAAGATGCATGCAGTCATGTCTGTGAGCGGCTGCTGTTAACACCCTGCAACTTACACACAGCAGATGCGTTTGAATTACAGATGTGTGCAGCAAAACTCTCATTACACATGAGATGCACTCAAGTTAAAGTAGAGGCATGTTACTGTGAGAGGTGAGGGAGGTGAAGTATGCTTACCCTCCTGAAGCTGATCAGAGCGGTGTGTGTCTGGTCCCGGTGTGTGGCCTCGGCTCGGCTCCGGAGGGCTTTTGTACGCTGTGTGTGTGCGGGAGGGGTCAGACTGACATCCATCTGGACACGGGTCAGCATCAGAGCATCAGCACTCACAGCGAATCAGCTGCTCTTCACCGCACGCTTCTGTACAAACACACATCCGGCTCAATTACATTAACACAAAAACTGCATTTGCCAGAAATTCACTGTAAAAAGTACATTTCGCATGTTTTACAGATGATCCCAGTATCCCAAACCTTTTCATTAATTTAAAAAACATTAACTGAAATACAATATAGAAAAATAAACTAATTTTATTTCAGCAACATTTCTCATTTTCACTTCGTTTAACTTTATACCTAAATGAATAAAAACTATATAGACATATTTTTAAAAAAGAATGAAATTACTAAAACTTTAAGTAAAATTAAATCAGGAAATATAAATATAAAACCTAATTTATAAAATATAAAAAACACTATAATAGTATATCAGACCAAACTTAATACTTTTAAAATTACTGTTAAACAAGAAAACGAAAGCTTAAGCGAAACTATTAAATAATAAATATAATGTTTTAATTAGCTAAACAGGACCACAGATATGATGCAGGAAGAAAACGAAACAAAATATGAATAAATATTACAGCTATGCACAACACGCTAAAATAATGAACTACACAAAATAAAATGTGATATGAAAACATAATTAGCACATCTGAAGTCATAAAAAAACATAATTATTTAAATAGTCATACACAACAATTTTGGTCCATTGTACACTTTTCTTTTCTTTTTTGTAAGTAATATTTTATATTGCAAACATCTTTCATGGTAACAAATGATCAGGTTAATTCTATTTTATGAACATTAATAAACTTTGCATAATAAAATAACGGATAACTTTTGTATTTTATAATTTTTTGCCTAATTTGTGTTTTTCAGCACCACACAGAGAGGTTATGGAACAAATGTAGTATTTTAATATAATAACCATAATGTTATGACTGTAAGTTTTAACAATTTGTATTTCTTCTTCTTTCATTTGCATCTTCCACATTAACATCACAAAGGTACTAATAACATCTGACGGATGAATCTGAGCTCATCTGATTTGCTGCGAACACAAATCTGGATGAACTGAAGCACCCTGCTGCTCCTGCATCAGATAAACCTTCCATGAACCGCTCACTTCTCAGAACGGTTCGCTCTTCTGCATCATCACGACTTCATACGGAACGTGCTGCTAATGTACATCTGTACGGACACGTCAGAAGACTTTCAGAGTTAGAATGAATCTTCTGTATCGTACCTTCATAGACTCATGACCTTTAACTATTTACCTCATTGCTGTTACATAAACGTATGGTTTCATTCTACTAATCGTAGCCAAATTTCACAAATCTGTTTGCATAAGGGATTAGGCCTCGGGCAACTTAATACAGATTTGATTATTTATTTATTTCCCTCTGAATGTTTTTGGGTGTGTTGTGTTATGTAAGGGTGGCGTGAGGAGACGCTGATGCAGAGAAGGTGAGGAGAGGAGATGTTAAAACAGACGAGGATGAGACGGATGAAGGGCATCATATTTCATAAACGGATGAACAGATCAGAGACAGATGGACTGATTCATGATAACATTTGCTTCCTTTAATGCCGTCCAATGGCACTTTATTTCTTTTTTTAGAAGGCTATAATAGAGTGTATAATAAATATATTAAATAGTGCTGTCAAACGATTAATTGCGATTAATCGCATCCAAAATTAAAATCCTTTTGTTTACATAATATTGGTGTGTATATTTATTATGTAAGCCTATATATAAATACACACACATGCATGTTTATATTTAAGAAAAATGTTACGCTTATATTTTAAATATATTTATATAGATTATTAAATAGATTTATATAGAATATATTAGTGCTGTCAAACGATTAATCGCATCCAAAATAAAGGTTTTTGTTTACATAATATATATGTGTGCTGTGTATATTTATTATACATATTATATTATATATATATATAAATAAATACACACACATGCATTTATATTTTTTCAGAAAAATGTTATGTTTATATATTAAATATATTTATTTATAATATAAATTATGTGAATATAAATATATAAATATTTTCCAAATATATTCTACATGTGTGTGTATTTATATATACATAATAAATATACACAGCACACACACATATATTATGTAAACAAAAACTTTTATTTTGGATGCGATTAATCGCGATTAATCGTTTGACAGCACTATATTTCTTCACATTTACAATGAATTTCAGTCGTATTCTGTATGTGTAATCTGTTTTGTTTTTCTACTTGTTACTTTTTAATTGCAATTTATATGATGATATGTATCAGGTTTTTGCATATGGTTGAAAATCACAAAGTCAGACGAGTGTTAACTCTTGATTCTCGTCTATCAGTTTAGACTTCATCCAGTTTAGACTTCAACAGTATTTTAATATCCTTCATATTCGTCATTAACGCTCAGTGGCTCATATTTACACATGCACTTATAATTTTAGGCATGTTGTCGTTTCACAAAACATCCTCAAACTGGGAACAAAAGTATAACAGGTCAGCTGTACTTGAAAGTTTGCTAAAATTACTGTTGATCGTAATAAATGTGGGGTGTTGCCCTTTCAGAAGGTATTAATATAAGCCGAATATGAATTAAAGCAGCTGAGAAAAACAGTGACATATGATACTGTATGATTGATGTAAAATCTTCTGGACTTCACTATTAATTATTTTAAAATGTTTGTGCGAACGACAATGTGACGTGGGCTAGTGCTTATATTAACATATGCTGTCCTATATACATTTCATTTATGAATATAGCATCGTCTAAAGACTGCTTTCACTCACTAGAGAGGAGCACAGGTCGAGTCTGTGCTGTAATGAAACGCGTATTTACAGAACATTAGAAACCCTTAATTTGCGCTTCACCCGCGCTTCCGGTTTCCGGTCGGCTCCCGCCCCGCTCCGCCATCATGAAGTCCTGAACAAAAAGCGAATGAGAGAGGAAAAGAAAAACAGAGATGGAGCTGTCGAGGACAGAAAGAGACGAACGGCACGCCTGACACCGACGGCATGAGCAGAAATGAAGCCCACGCTCGCGGCGGAAGCGGAAAACCGGACTGTGGTTTAAAGAGCTCGCTGACAGTCAGCTGATCGAGACCGTTAACGGATCACGGCGGTATTAGACACATTTACACACACACATGAACGGACAGACCGAGACTCGCAGTGATCGCGATCGTGCCGTTAGAAGTCTATGGCTCGCGGTTTGAGTCGGTCGTGTTTGTGAAGCGAGGCGGGAAGGATTGGCGGGATTTTCCTCAGCAGGCCGGTGCTAGCTTCCTCGAGCTAGCCACAGTGGATCCCGCACACCACGGTAAGACCGAGCCCATAACTCCTCTACCGAGCTCCGCTGTCTGTGCTGGGAATGCTGACTCTGATCATATTGTTATGGGTTGTGTCACATAATTCATCGCTTCATCTTCCTCAGGCTCCATCAAATGATTGTGCAACACCATGTAGCCTATTATTTAACCCTGTCAAGCCTGACAGGAAAATCTATTTTCTTTTTAATAGAACAGTTTATTGAACCTTTATACAAAATATAACGGAAAAACCTGTGTGCAAATGTGTTTTGTTTTGTATCATATTTGATACATCAGGCTTTTGTGGCTCATACAGTATAATACAGTGAGAATATGGAGCGTGAGACTCAATATGCATTTTGCTGCAGATGCTGATGTTTCTATAATGAAATTCAGAAAGCTTGGAATGTAAATCATTGAGATTTCTTATATCAGATTACTTGCATAAAATGCATATTGTCATTCATCAATGTGTCTCCCAATAATATGTTATAGTTAGATGGAGCACAAAAGCAGTCATAAGCAGCAGGTATATTTGTAGCAATAGCCAACAATACATTGTATGGGTCAAAATTATTTACACTTTCTTTTATGCCAAAAATCATTAGGATATTAAGTAAAGATCGTGTTCCATGAAGATATTTTGTAAATTTCCTTCCGTAAATATATCAAAACTTAATTTTTGATTAGTAATATGCATTGCTAAGAACTTCATTTGGACAACTTTAAAGGTGATTTTCTCAATATTTTGATTTTTTTGCTCCCTCAGATTCCAGATTTTCAAATAGTTGTATCTCAGACAAATATTGTCCGATCCTAACAACGTAATAAATCTCAATTTCATAAAATTGGATCAGTTTTGTGGTCCAGGGTCACATTCAAACATAATCATCATTGTATTGCACTGCATTGAGAGAGAAATAAATAAATAAACACTCCTCAAAAGCCTGATGATCATATTTGAATGTGATATTTCAAAAACATTATTTATGGATAATCAAGTAAACCTCAGTTGCTACATTTATGTTAAAAATCGAATGATTTGACAGCAAAAAGACAGGTGAACCGAGACCTGACAATCGTACTAAACAGCCTTTTACAGTGTGAACGGACGCTCAGACAGAAGGCATGTGATGTAGATTCTGCTCAACAGGTTTTTCAGCAAAGTTTTGTTCATTTTGATAATTTAAAGGCCTTATCAAATTATGACAGAAGGCTTTATATGGTTAACACTGAAGTCACACAAGACTGTTATGCATGAGAAGGTCTTAGTTCCTTTTACTCCGACACACGCTGTCTGTTCTCAGACTTCATCTGCTGTTGCTGTTTCCAGGTGAGTCGTTTAGCGTGTGTGTGTTCACAGGCGTGCTCTTAACATGATTATGACTCAGAGCATCATGGGAGGTGTGAATCTGAATTGTGAGTCAGGTGTCTGGTCCAGCGTCCTGCTTTTGAACACTCAAGCACAATTATTCTCATGCAATCATTTCAATTGTGGCTGGTTCAGATCGTCGCTGTATTTCAGTTCTTATATAACGCACTCTGTTGCTTCTGCTTTATATAGTGGCGCTTGACTGTTCGTGAACCCTTAAGAGTTTTCCGCATAAATCTGACCTTCGCTGAGACCAGACCTTCTTCTGAGCTGTTTAACTAGATGCATAAAACCCAATTAAATGTTTTATATTTGAACTTGAACTGCATCTTCGATCTGAACCCAGTCCTGTACATCAGCATGGAGAAAGCATGGCTTCAACTCCGTGATGAACAACTTTGTGTTTTGAAAGGCCAAATCAATCTATTTCTTCTGCTTTGACGTGTGTGTGGTCATTGTCCTGCAGTTCAGTGTAGCTTCAGTTCACAGTCAGATCGGTGAAGAGATTGACGAGGTTCCTTTTACTAAAGACCAATTATAACACTTCTCATTTAAAACTGAACATTCTGTTGTGGTCTCATCTGACCTCAAAGCATTCTTCCAGAAGTCTTCTGGCTCATCTACATGGTTATCAGCAAACTTTAGACCGGCGACAGGTGAGCGCTGCAGTGATGGTGTGTTATTGTAGGCCAACCTGGAAGTTCACATCACCCTGATTCCCTCGACAAAAAACCAATAGGATTTTCCTTTGGCCTTTGGACAGAAAAATAAACTCAAGAAGTTTGTTTCTTAAATGTTTTGTTCATCAAGATCTCACTCTCCAAAGCCACGCCTCCTCCAGAACACATGACCACGCACAGCAGGAATCTGATTGGACGAACAGTTTATGGTCCTAAGCCTTCCACAGATGATGTAAATGCGTATAAATCATTTACTTCGTGATTGCTATCGACTTCAACAAAACAAAAAATGTTTCTGAACCAAATCAGCTACCCTGCCTTTAAACTTCCAACAACTCTTTCAGTCTTTATTTCAGAGACGTTTTATCTGAGCGTGTAGGTTAGAATAGTTTACAAGAACACTTTTATAAACCGTGAGGCTGTGGAAGCGACGAGCGAGTAATGCGTTTACCTGTTCGTCATCAAGATGTTTAATGTCCCGATTAACCTCTCCAGTGCCATTTAGACACTTGTTAGCAATATATTAACAGCATTAAAAAATCACAAGGGGGTTTTACTGATGCATTTTATGTCGTAGAATACATTTACATGGTCTTGTGTTCACCACAGACTTAATTTCAGGCATTTAACCAAAATCCCTTTTAAAAACCCATTGACTTCAGGACGGTGGAGCTGGATGTGCTAAAATACAAACTTGATTCCAGGCTTTGGCCTACAAAAAGACATCATCCCACAGCACTCCATGTTCTTTCTGTTCTGCCACGAACACTGTCCTTAACCAACACAAGACCTCCTGGAATATTATATCTCTGACTGATTGTTGTTGATGAGCACTTCTAGAATAACAGTACTGTTGATTTTCTTCCGTTGGCGCACACCTTAGATTAAAAACTCCAAATTCTTTCATATAATCATGGATTTTTGTCAACTTTTCCAGAACCTTGTTTTTAGAGATCTGCAAGCTTCAGGAGCAGACTCGGGTTCAGGATCTGTCATTTAGACAGGGCTGCTAAACTTGGTTGCAAATTTATCTCATTCGTTTAAATACCTGACTTCAAATACATCTTTCAGTGAAAGGATAATCGTAGTTGTTTGCATACTTTTCACAGCAAACACATTTATTCCTGGATCGTTTTGGTCAATAATGAAGTCAATAAATGCATAGTACAAAAAAGACATTTATATTTTGAGTTTATGGGCATTTAATGGCTTTTCTATGATAAATGCGTCATCATTTGAAATACTGTTTATCTCTTTATGCAGTTTAGTGGGATTTGTTTCATGCATCAACAGAAAACACCATAGACTGAAAGACAGATTTTGGATTTTAAACTGATATCAATTCAACAATATGAAGATTGAGTAAAATTGAATAATTGATATTCAATATTAGCCCAGCTCTACTAGTCTCAGTGCATGCGAAATACAGAGCGTTCTTACGGGTTTCTAGCTGTGCTTAATTTTGATCGGATGCCTGTTCTGCTCCATATTTGCCCACTTTTGGGCAAACACTTTTTTCTATTATTGGTTGTTGGAACTTATTGTTAATGATTTGTTGAAGAAATATAGGACTAGCCTTTTTTTATCAGCTCACAGGAAGTGTTAGGCTGTCTGCTAGATTCGTGGGTTCATGCTGTATGTAAATGTGTCCCTGCAGCACAAAAGCAGTCATAAGCAGCACAGCTATATTTGTAGCAATAGCCAACAATACATTGTATGGGTCAAAATTACCGGTTTTTCTTTTATGCCAAAAATGTTCCATGAAGATATTTTGTTAATTTTCTACTGTAAATATATCACAACTTGATTAGTAATATGCATTGCTGTGTGTGTGTGTGTGTGTGTGTGTGTGTGTGTGTGTGTGTGTGTGGCGCTGGCCATGCCGTCGAGTGCGCGGGCTGGGAGTCTCAAGGACCCAGAGGTGGCGGAGCTTTTTTACAAGGAGGATCCTGAGAAACTCTTCACAGACCTGCGGGAGATCGGCCATGGCAGCTTCGGAGCCGTCTACTTTGTGAGTGGTCTTTAGCCCTTCAGAGCTGCAGCACAGATCAGTGAACTGTGCCTCACGTGTGTTTGCACGCTTCTTACAGGCCCATGACATCCGCACCAATGAGGTGGTGGCCATCAAGAAGATGTCCTACAGTGGCAAGCAGTCTAATGAGGTGAACACAAACACACCAACACGGTGTTCCTACATCTTTAGTTAAACAAAGTGGTGTGACTCTGCAAGAATCGGTCTGCAAGGAAACTTGAACATCGTGCAGGTGGCTTTATGTAAGAGCAAGATGATGGCTCCGTTCCAAAACCGATTGTGCTGCCTACCTGGAAAGCAGTTTTTAGGTATCATAGGCAGACTTCTGACACCAAGGACGTTTGAAAATGTTGGCAGAAATGCATTCTGCATTTTTAAAAATGCATTCAAAAAGAACAACTGGGGCCAGTTGCATAAACTCAGCCACCATGATAAGACTGTGTCTTAAGAACTAGTTTGACCAACTAGCATTTGCCAGGGGGTAATCAGTCTTACTTTTCCAATACAAATAAGAAAAATATACCTTTTCATAACTGAATTAAAGTTATGACCAGTCTTGAAGAGAAAAAATTAGGTGACTAACTTTAAGACTAGTCTAAACAGTTTGTGCATCTGGCCCCTGGTATGTTGTGCTTGTTTGTTGGGGTACATAATTTGGCCAAAAACAAGAAATAGTTCAGTCTGGTAATAGATTTACTAAATACTTATAAAATAAAGTGTTGCATTGTTAACTTGGCTGCATGTTGACATTGAGCTAGACTGAAATCAATATATATTTGTGTATCAAAATTGATCAGTGTATATATTTGTTTTAACTTAAACAATGGTTTACAACAGAGCCCAAACTTAAATTAAATTGCTATTTATATTTAACCGTAATAATCAACGTTCAAATTAAAATTTGTATGCAAACATGTAAATTGCGCACAATGCTGTTTTTCTAAATTAATATAATGATTTACACACTTGCTGTCATAACTTGTTTCATAAAATATTTATTTAAATGTGCTTTAAATATTTAAGACGCCGCTAACAGGTAAAGTCAAATATAATGAAGTATATAGTCTAATATTTTGCGAAATGCTCTTCATTTCTCTAGCAAATAACGAGCTGTGGACACTGATGACTTGTCTGAGAGAAATGAAATGCTACGTGACATTTTGTTTACAAGCTGTTTTAATGATGCATGACTTAATTGAGCGAGTAGATGAGATGTTCGTTCACATATATTTCGCGTATATAGTAATAAAGATGAAGGGATGATCACGCTGCCGTTAGAACGGAGGCGTTTATACAGCAATCTGTCTCGACACAAAGAGCACCAAAACGGCATTTATTGTCTGAATTTTTTTGAAAAAATGGATTGATTTCTGTACACATGCGTACTGAACAGAAAGACACGTTCTGAAAATTTTCAGTATGAATACATGCACCGTTACACCCGTAGTAAATATATAGACAACCAACAGAAAATTAATAGGTTTATATTTCTGTTTAATTTGATGCCGCCATTAATGGGATCGTAGTTCTTTCCCTCATTAACGCTGAGTGAAGTGCTTAGTCTTGTTCTTTTGTCCAATTTTAGAATCATTTTTTGCTTCAAATCAAAGTTTGTAATGTTGTCACTCTCCTGGTTTTGGTTCATGGCTTATAACTCTTCTATGGAAAAACCCTTCAAGAAACAAGACCAGTGAAATAGTGCACTCCATTCTGAGTTGAGTCATCTCAAGCCGTTGCCGATATAGAGTGTTTATAGTTAGCATGCTGCTTATGTAGGCTTGAGACAGGAAAGCAGCTCAGTTCATATGCGGTCATAGAATAGCGTTTCTTGTGTTTACCGGCATGTTACCAAGTTCTGTTGTTTGCGAGCCCCAGCATTGTATTCAAATTATGCAAATCATGCAGCGCCTCTCTGGCTAAAATAGACAGTTGTGCCATTTAAATGCTGGAAACGACTGCCTTCGCTGTGCCGCAGAACACTTGAACAGCTCACGCCTCATTTGCAATCTCAACACAACACATTTGATAGGAACACACTTTTGGTTGTTTCCCACTCGCATAAATCAGAAATGCTGTATTTGAACCGAAGGGGCGCAGAAGCTGACGCTCAATAGTCTCTTGATTGTTCCATTGTTCTCTCGTTCCTGCTGCAGAAATGGCAGGATATCATCAAAGAGGTGAAGTTCCTTCAAAAGCTGCGGCATCCCAACACGGTGGAGTACAGAGGCTGCTACCTGCGAGAACACACAGCATGGGTGAGTGCTTCTGTGTGTGGGAGGAAGGCTCTTCACAAGCCTCGCTCAGGGAAGAGAATGTACTGACCCGCTAACGCTGTTTCCATTTACTACAATAGCAGCCCCAAATACACCACTTGTCACTTGCTAACAGCAATTATACCCTTTTCTTTCCCTCCACCTTCCTCTTTTCTGTGTCTGCCACTCATTGTGCTGCTGCTCCTGCAGCTGGTGATGGAGTACTGTTTGGGCTCGGCCTCGGATCTGCTGGAAGGTGAGTGAATTGTTTCTGGAAGCACGTTCAGAGCCGTTCGTCGGATGCAGAAGTGTAAAGTGATGCAGATGTTTGCAGAAACAAAAAACAGGATCCCGTTGTTTTCTTCCTCTTTCCCTCAGTGCACAAGAAACCATTACAGGAAGTGGAGATTGCAGCAATTACCCATGGTGCATTGCAGGGCTTGGTATACCTCCACTCGCACAACATGATTCACAGGTACAGAGCCGCTCGATTCTTGGTTTTAACAAAAGCATGTTGCAAATTAGGGATGTGCAATATGTATTGTCTTCAGTAGTAATATATATGTGGCTTCAACAATGTGGAAGCTGGCATTATGGAGCAAGCGATGTATCACACAAGCGTGCTTTTCTCCCGAATATCAGCATGATTCTAAATGTGATATTGACTTCATACACCGGCTCTTAAAAACAAGAAGTTAACAGTGCGATTTACATTTTAGACACACTATTGTCTATTTTTACTCACATTGGCAAACTAAACATTTCCAGACAAAGTCGGAACTGAAACAGAACTGAATAAAACACAGATGTGTTTTATGACTGAATTAATGTCTTTATGAATGGATCAGTGATTCAACGAGTTAGTTATAAAGACAGTCACTTGCTGCTTTTCTGAATGAATCAGCCGTTTGAAGAATTGGTCGAGTGAATTATTCAGTGACTCACTGATGAAGGCAGTGACCTACGAGTGGTTTAATTTTTAAAAAAATCATTACATTTGACAACATTCAAAATATTGTATCTCATAGCATTATTTATGCAGTTTTAATTGCAGTGTAGATGCATCCAAATTAGGGCTGCATGATAAATCACATGTGATTGTCATGCGCATCTCGTCAGTAAAGCCGGTTCAGTGATTAGTAGTAAATCTACAGCACATGCTTTCAGAGCGGCATTTAATACACCGAGCCATAGATCGCTGACAAACTACGCAATATCACGTTCATAATCGCTGATGAATCGCATTCGATTATTATTAATTTGAAATAAAGGATGATTCATAAATCTAATAAGGTTAGAAAACATTGCTCATAATGGCACAAATGCCCCTGGAAATCAATTTTAGGTGGCAAATGTTGTCCCTTAACGAAAAAGTTGCTGTGAACTAACCAGTGCACAGAATATTAATATGAAAATATCAGCTCTCTGCTGTCGCCTTCAGTTACAACAATAAAGGAGATATGTTTGTTCCTCTACAGGGATGTGAAAGCAGGGAACATCTTACTGACAGAGCCTGGCCAGGTCAAACTGGGAGACTTCGGTTCCGCCTCCATCGTTGCTCCTGCCAACTCCTTTGTGGGCACACCTTACTGGTACAAAAACACTTCCCATTCCTTACAACAACACATTTGGCAGAAATATACTCTTAATTTAATGAGGGCAGGTATGAGTGAGTTGTGCTGTGTTTGCAGGATGGCTCCAGAGGTCATCCTCGCCATGGATGAAGGCCAGTATGACGGGAAGGTTGACGTGTGGTCACTCGGCATCACCTGCATAGAGCTTGGTGAGGCGTCTCTGCTGTCCAGAGGAGGGTTGGGTATCGTTTGAATTATTGGTTCCGATTCCTAGTTTCGATACCAATAAGATGAAAAAATAAAAATAAAATGAAAATGAAGTCAGACATTTAGATGTCAAACATTTATTCTGTCATTTTACAAAGCATTCTGTTGCAGAGAATCAGCAGCCTACAGAAGAGGAACTTTTGCCTATGCTTTTAACAAAAATACCACAGCGGAAACAACTAGACTAATATAAATTTCAAATATTGAAGTGTTAAAGACAAATAAACAGTCAGTAATAAAATAGGAACAAACAAGGAAAACTGTAATTAAAAGTTTAAAAACATTGCATAATTTTCTTTTCGTAAATAAAATATAGATTATTAAAGTTATCAAAGACATTCAGTCAAGATCAGTGAATGATTTTCTTTTGTTCTTTGATTAACATTAATGACAGGCAGCGTGTTTATTAGGCTGCTGTCTCTTTAACCCCGAAAGCACGCAGATCTAAAAATACTGTACACGAGCGTTTTCCTTCTCATCTGTTTACGTTCACGTAAGACAGAAGCGGCTGTGTTTATGATGAAATACTGACGTAGTTTTCTACATACTGGTCGATAAATATGAAAGAAGCCAGTTCCGGCCCGGAACAACCTTTTCTGCAGAGAAATGCACGGATCAATTCGAGAACGGACACAAACCGGGAATCCGCACCGAGACCGCCGTTGTCTGTTTTAAATCGCATTAACATGCGAACGCAGAATCGAAATGCACGCATCTTATCGAATACCCGGTTCTTGGAAATTTGGAACCGGTTTTCGATACCCAACCCTAGTCCAGAGCCTGTTGAAAGAGAACCCAGTGCATCTCTGCTGTGAAATGTACCTTTTTTCAGAGTCTGTGCAGCACATTGGTGGCTTGCTGTTGGTCGCCACAGACAATAATATTAAGTTATCATTTACAGTCTTATGCTTACAATGGAAGCCTTGCAGCTAACCGCTTGCTTGTTTCCTTTTCCTCTGTTGTAGCGGAGAGAAAGCCTCCCTTGTTTAATATGAATGCTATGAGTGCCTTATACCACATCGCCCAGAACGAGAGCCCGGTCCTGCAGTCCAATCACTGGTAGAGGCTTCCTCCACACTGTTTCCAAAGCAGCGCTGCATTGATATTCCTCAAGCGTTCTGATTCAACTTCAAAGCCTAAAACCATTTTCTATATGCTATTGAAAACACACACATATATATATATATATATATATATATATATATATATATATATATAAATAAATCATTTGTGTATAATATAGTATTGTGTATGTATGTAGCCTTCAAATATGTGTCTAAGTAATTAGATTAAGTAATATTTATGTTTGTTACTAAAAATTAGGGGTGGTGATACAACCAACATATTATATCATGGTATGAGTGATTGTGGTTCATACTAACAACATGTGTATTAGTTTTATAGAATTGTTTATAATTAATTACAGCTGCCCTAACAAGACGCTGCCTTTTGATTTGCATGTTTTGTTTCCTAACCTCTCAGGTCGGATTATTTCCGTAACTTCGTAGACTCTTGTCTGCAGAAGATCGCCCAGGACAGACCTACCTCTGATGTGCTGCTTAAAGTAAACGTCTTTGAGACTATTTTGTAAGACGTGATGCATTCCAGACATTGCGGTTTTGAGACGATCCTCTCGGCTTTGTTTCTCCAGCATCACTTCCTGTGCCGCGAGCGTCCGGTGACGGTGGTGATGGATCTGATCGCACGCACTAAAGACGCCGTGAGGGAGCTGGATAACCTGCAGTACCGGAAGATGAAGAAGATCCTCTTCCAGGAGACACACAATGGCCCCGCCACCGAGGGGACCGAGGAGGAAGAGGTGATGACCTTTCAACTTGTCTTGTTGTCAAATCAAAAAAAGGAAAGTTGATTTTCAGGGTCACACGACGTGATCAGTTCGTTTTGGCAGTAGAACAGCTATATTTGGGAATATCAGATGTGCTGGCCGGTCGGGACAGTAAATAAGTCAGCTGTCCTCTCACATGATTGTCACGTGGAAGCAGAGAAGAATATGGTTTAACAATAGACTTAAATCTGATTTAGGGTTTGGTTTCTTTTCAGACATTCGTCAGCTCATGTTTCAGATGTTTGGAGTTTGAGTCTTTGTTCTTTTGCTCCGTTTGACCTTTAGTGTGCTTGAGTGATTTGTTTGTGACATCATGGCAAATTGACGGATTGATTTACAGTAGCTCGCCTTAGTCAATATGAACTCAAGAATGACCTTATTTGCTTTCAAGGCCCGCTATTGTGACGAGCTTTGTCTTTGTAGTGGTTAAGGCTAGAAGGGATTCAGCTAAACCTGCTGGGCATGTGTAGGCCTGTCACGATAACAACTTTATTGTGCGATATATTGACCCAAAAATAATTACGATAAGCGATTTTATTGTCATTTTAAGACCATTTTATGCCACTTAATACATAATCATAATATAACAGCATAATAATGCAAAAAGGCCTACACTTTCAAATCACAACTTTTAATTCTTAAGAATATTTAGATCATGGAAATTAAGTATCAATATATTAGATAACCTTAAACTCGAATAAGTTGTAAATAAACATTTTCTAACAAAAAGTGCAAAGTAACAAGTAGAAAAAAAGAAAAATGCACAAAGAGCTTGTATGGAGATTTTTCCATCTGCAGATTCTTCCCTGACCTTCTTTTCTCTGTAAATTAAGGGTGCACACTATTGCTGAAAAACAGTCACTGCTTAGCCGTCAGATGTCTGAATGCACAAAGGCACGGATCCTAAACAAGGCCATATCTGCAGATGACACTTTCTGTAGAAACACTTTTTTAAAAATCTGATCTAGCACCTCGTGACTACACCACGTTATGTACGAGAAGCAGGCGCAAGTGGAATGCAAAAAACATGGTGACATTAATTTTTATGTAAATATAATGGGCAGTATATTGCGTCACCAAAAATCATGTTTCATGAACATATATTGTGCGATAAGTCGATATATTGATTATTGCGACAGGCCTAGGCATGCGCACATCAGTATAGCGTCATTTTTGTCACACTGTACAACAAAATAACTGTTTTATTGTTTGGGGTAGATGTTCTATCTTTAGCCTTGATCCTTTTGTTATGAGACCACAATTCTGACAATCGATGGATAAAACTGTTCTGCTGACTATCTGTGTTTTACACTGTAATCTGTCAAAAATGTGTTATGAACACACTAGAGTTGGGAATCTTGACAATTTGATGCACCACGATGCATCTTCTCTAATTCTTTAATAATTAATAATGCACACGCTTAAACTTTTTCTTTCAGCTTTTTAGTTTTACTAGCTGTGACAACCGTAGCCTGTTTTTTATATTTATTAAACATGAGACTAAAGATGCAAATGACAAATATGATATAAGATATCAATTAAATAAACAGTGAAGTTTAATTTGATGCACTTAAAGAACACCATTTTAAGAGCACCAACCCCTTATCAGTGACCATCTCTTAGACAGAAATATATATATTACTATTGTAATAAATGCTTTGTAAAATAAAAATGAAAAAAGACTGTTTCATAAGTTAAAATGACTACAGTAGTAAAATTATAAAACTTGTCTTTACTTGCAAGAATTAAACCAAGTTTAAGGGAAACCCTTATGTTTCTGTGACAGTAGGTCTCCAAATGCTTCTAATCACAAATCCAGTGAAATTCAGCTATCATCTGTCCACAGATGTTGCAAATGTGAAAAAGTAGGTTTATTTATCAGGGCTACTCAAATAAATACAGGAATTTCATCAAATGTAAAATGAAACACTACCTAGTGCTTACTGTTTTAATTAAATATACATAGAATTTTATTAAAGCAAATAATGTTATTCAGTCAAGAGCATCAAGTGATTTTCTTTCTTTTGTTTGATTAGTGTTAACAACTGCTGCTGTCACTTTAAGACCGACTGCACGGATCCAGTGTAATGATGGACACTGTTTCTTTACCAGATGTTTATGATGCAGATTTTTACTGTTGATGAATAGCATCATGTCAGTCGTGTGAGTTCTCAGATCTGCGTAGGATCAGTCTTGGTTGCGTCTATAAAGCAGAAATCATGTTCTGTTGCAGATGGCATTTCCAGCTGATCGGGCTCCATCTCATTTGTGTTTAATGCCCTCTCGTGTCTGTAGGATGTGGAGCAGTACATGCTGCGGACGGGCACGGTGAACAGCATGGAGAGCTCCCACTCGCTGCCGTCCATGTCCATCAGCGCCAGCTCCCAGAGCTCTTCGGTGAACAGCCTCGCGGACGGCTCGGACGACAGCGGAGAGATGGCCATGATGCAGGAGGGCGAGCATACGGTGACCTCCAACAGCTCGGTGCTGCACAAACCGCTGGTACGGCTTCACTTGAGCCCCGTGTGCTCAAACTACACTTCAGTGCCTTAAAATGACATTTGCAGCATCATTGCTCCAGTCTTCAGCGTCACATGATCCTTCAGAAATCATTCTAATATGCTCAGTTATTAACTCTTTTCCCACCAGTGTTTTTTAAAAAAAAAGGTTGTCAGCTACTGCAAGCATTTTTTATGATATAATGGCACTGAGAATGTTTAAAAAAAGCCGAGAAAGCCATGGTTCTGTCAAAGACCCTGTCCAGATCAGATTTAGAGCTGTGATCAAAACACAGATGGAGTCTATCGCTTCCAAAGCTTGCACACTCCTACAACACTTCCTGGATCAACATTTCATTCAGTAACACTAGGCAGTTTTGATTTATATGATGATTAAAGAACAGCATTTACTTGAAATATATATATATTTTTCATTATTAATGTCTTTACTTTACTTCTAAATGGTAGTGTATCACGGTTTCCACAAATATATTGTGCAGCACAACTGTTTTCAACAATAATAATAATAATAATCATAATCATAAATGTTTCTTGAGCAGTAAATCAGCATATTAGAATGATTTCTGAAGATCATGTGACACTGAAGACTGCAGTAATGATGCTGAAAATACAGCTGCATCACAGAAATACATTAGTTTAACACATATTCACATAGAAAACAGCTGTTTTAAATTGTCATAGTATTTCACAATATTACTGTTTTTGTGTTTTTGATTAAATAAATGCAGCCTTGATGAGCATAAAGACGCATCATCAAAAAAACACAAAAAATCTTCATAATTCCAAGCCTAAATGCACATTTGTCCCCCACAGAACCATGATAATATCTACGACGACCCCTACCAGCCGGAGGTGGACTCCCAGCAGCAGGGCCCCTCTGGCGGCCGCCGGCGCAGGGGACGGGACCACTTCGCCACCATCCGCACGGCCTCGCTGGTGACCCGTCAGATCCAGGAGCACGAGCAGGGCTCAGCGCTCAGAGAGCAGATGTCCCGATACAAGCGCATGAGGAGGCAGCACCAGAAGCAGCTGATGGCTCTGGAGAACAAGCTGAAGGCCGAGATGGACGAACATCAGCTGAGGCTCGACAAAGAGCTGGAGACACAGAGGAACAGCTTCAGCAGTGAAGCAGACAAACTCGGCAAGAAGCACCAGGTCTTCCTGGAGAAGGAGGTGAGTGAGGAGACCACGCCCGATAGATAGATACACAGAGACCGAGACGGAACGATCTATAGATGGATAGACAGACAGAACGACAGATAGATACAGTGACTTGCAAAAGTACTCATACCCCTTGAAATTGTTCACATTTTGTCATGTTACAGCCACAAACTTAAATGTATTTTATTGGGATTTTATGTCATAGACCAACACAAAGTGGCACATAACTGTGAAGTGGAAGGAAAATGATAAATGGTTTTCAAAATGTTTTTGCAAATAAATATCTGAAAAGTGTGGCGTGCATTTGTATTCAGCCCCCTTTACTCTGACACCCCTAACTAAAATCCAGTGGAACCAATTGCCTTCAGAAGTCACCTAATTAGTAAATAGAGTCCACCTGTGTGTAATTTAATCTCAGTATAAATGCAGCTGTTCTGTGAAGCTCTCAGAGGTTTGTTAGAGAACATTAGTGAACAACCAGCATCATGAAGTCCAAGGTACACACCAGACACCTCAGGGATAAAGCTTAAAGCAGGGTTAGGTTATAAAAAAATATCCCAAGCTTTGAACATCTCACGGAGCACTGTTCAATCCATCATCCGAAAATGGAAAGAATATGGCACAACTGCAAACCTTCCAAGACGTGGCCGTCCACCTAAACTGACAGACCGGGCAAGAAGAGCATTAATCAGAGCAGCAGCCGAGAGGCCCGTCGTAACTCTGGAGCAGCTGCAGAGATCAGCTCAGGTGGGAGAATCTGTCCACAGGACAACTATTAGTCATGCACTCCACAAATCTGGCCTTTATGGAAGAGTGGCAAGAAGAAAGCCATAATAAGTCCCATTTGCAGTTTTCCACAAGCCATGTGGGGGACACCGCAAACATGTGGAAGAAGGTGCTCTGGTCAGATGTGACCAAACTTGAACTCTTTGGCCTAAATGCAAAACGCTATGTGTGGCGGAAAACTAACGCTGCACATCACCCTGAACACGCCATCCCCACCGTGAAACATGGTGGTGGCAGCTTCCCAGGACAGGCAAGCTGGTTAGAGTTGATGGTTTAGATCAACGCATGTGTTAGAATGGCCCAGTCAAAGTCCAGACCTGAATCCAATTGAGAATCTGTGGTAAGACTTGAAAATTGCTGTTCGCAGACGCTCTCCATCCAATCTTACTGAGCTTGAGCTATTTTGAAAAGAAGAATGGGCAAAAATTTCACTCTAGATGTGCAAAGCTGGTATAGACATACCCCAAAGACTTGCAGCTGTAATTGCAGCGAAAGGTGGTTCTACAAAGTATTGACTCGGGGGCTGAATACAAATGCACGCCACACTTTTCAGATATTTATTTGTAAAAAAAAATTGAAAACCATTTATCATTTTCCTTCCACTTCACAGTTATGTGCCACTTTGTGTTGGTCTATGACATAATATATATTTACGTTTGTGGTTGTAACGTGACAAAATGTGGAAAATTTCAAGGGGTGTGAGTACTTTTGCAAGGCACTGTAGACAGACAGACAGACAGACGGATAGACTGTTAGATGGATAGATGGAAAGAACAACAGCGAAAAAAAAAAAAAAAAAAGCGAATGAGAGAGGAACAGAAAAGCAGGAATGGAGCTGTTGATGGCATGAGCAGAAATGAAGTTCTGTTCTTCACTCCTCGTCTCTCGTCTCAGTCTAAGGGCGCTGTCACAGAAGAGAAGAAGTTCCAGCAGCACATCTTGGGCCAGCAGAAGAAGGAGCTCAGCAGCCTGCTGGAGTCTCAGAAGCGGCAGTACAGGCAGCGCAAGGAGCAGCTCAAAGAGGTACGGCGGAGAGCGATTCGCTCGTCTGGTTCTCTCGGATGTGCTGACGAACGCTTCTCCTGTGTGCAGGAGCTCAGTGAGAACCAGTCCACGCCGAAGCGGGAGAAGCAGGAGTGGCTGGTGCAGCAGAAGGAGTGTCTGCAGCAGCTGCAGGCGGAGGAGGAGGCGGGGTTACTGCGCAGACAGAGGCAGTACTACGAGCTGCAGGGCCGCCAGTACAAGAGGAAGATGCTGCTCTCTCGCCACAACCTGGAGCAAGACCTGCTCAGAGAGGTACAGAGGCAAGAGCCAATCATCTGTCCGGATCATTAGCTTGATTCCTTTTCAGAAAATTGGCTCTGCTGTGATACAGCGCATGTTTCATAAGACAGTCTGTTTGCAGAGGACGAGCCAGAACTGGTGAACCTGCCTCTCACGTATTCAGTCACATGCAGTTTCCCACAGGAGTTTGTGGATTTATTTTTTATTTTTTTCATATTTTTGTTAAATGCACTTACAGAGCAAAATTAGCTTTTAGCTTTTTTTTTTTTTTTTAATTATCATAATTTCTTAGAAATATATTACTATTGTAATACAATTGCATTGTAAAAAAAAAAAAAGGAATATTTCCAAATAGGAATATAAAGCACTGTTAGATCATGCCTCCACACCAGAAATATCAGATCCAGCCTCGGACACCAGATCCTCTCAGAAAATATCCGTTTTGTATGGTCAGAGAAATAGTCTATTACCCAAAGCTCATTAGTCTTGTCTGGTCTCAAAACTGTATTAACAGTTTAATTAATAAATCAATTAAATTAATACATAAAATGGTTTCAAAGTGATGATTATAAGTGATTGTATGACTACATCGAATAATAAATGATTATGAAGTAAGAATGAATATAAACTAAAGTAAAACGCAACACAAATGTATGTTTGCTCTCTTGAAGCAAAACGCGCGGTTTGCATTTGATGATCCTTCACTACTATACTTTACAGTAGTAAAATTACAAAACCCATGTCTTCACTTGCAGGAGTTAATCCATCCAGCTTTTATTTTGGCGGAAAACTGCAAAACACAGTTTTCGTTTTTGTGTATTGTTGGAAATTATACGAATGTGAAAAAGCATAACTGGCATTCTCAAACGCACCTTAAACTCTCCGCACATGCTGAGATGGAGTTTGCTGCATTTACTGCGAAGCGAGCCGCTGCAAGACGCTGAGAACACAGACTCATGAGCCTGTCGCTTGTAAATGAACACACTACCATGCTTCGCTGTAAAACATGCAGTGCGTTAGACTCTATACTTTAATCAATCAGCACTGTACACACAAAGCCGTATCACACTTTAGATTTCTGTTCAATTGACACGCTTTGCCAAAGCAAACAAAACTAATATTAGAGATATTGTTAAAATGAGAAGTCTAAAATATTTTTGGCTAATTATTGCCAGATTCTAGGTAATTAATAGGAAACGCTGCACATACGGCCAGCGAGTGTGTTGATCGTGGATGCAGCTGCGAATGAATGACTTCCACACCGCCAACACTTTCCAAAGGGAGCTCGTAAATAACACCATTCCGATGGAAACCACCAATTAAATGCCACACGCTCGTTTATGCCTGGCCACAGTTTCCCAATGCGTTTCTAACCACACATCTCTGTTTGTCCCGCCGCAGGACCTGAACAAGAAACAGACTCTGAAGGACCTGGAGTGTGCCATGCTGCTGCGGCATCACGAGTCGACTCAGGAGCTGGAGTTCAGGCAGCTGGGTCTGGTGCAGCACACACGGGCCGATCTGATCCGCACGCAGCACCAGACCGAGCTCACCAACCAGATGGAGTACAACAAGCGGCGCGAGCAAGAGCTGCGGCAAAAACACGCCGTCGAAGTCCGCCAGCAGCCCAAGAGCCTGAGAGTGAGTGCTGGGGAGGGGGAGGAGCCTACTACAGAGGGGGAGGAGCCTGTTAGAGAGGGGGCGGGGTGTGACACCGAAGGGGTGGGTCCAGAGGAACAGCTGAGTAGAGATGGAGAAAAGATAGACGGGGATGAGGTGCAGCTTGAGGAGTCAGCTGTAGAAATAGAAGGCACCGAAGAGACTGAGCAGTGTGAAACCGTAGACAGAGAAGGAAACGATGCAGGAGAAAGTGCAGAAGAGAAGTTAGATGAACCGCAGCAGGTTGAAGACCAACTTGATCCCAGACTAGTAGAAGGCCGTCCTTGGGACGACGGCAGCGAATCAGAGAGTGAGGAAGAGGACAGAGGCGTGGCCGACGGATGTCCGTCAGAGATGTTTCCCGCCCCTTCCTTTGAGCTCCGCCCTCTGGAGCGTGACGCAGACGAGCTCTCGGAGTTCTACTTCCCGGATACGCTTGAAGAGCTGGAGCCTCCGCCGGTCTATACACCTCCCTCCTCTTCCTCTTCCCAGCCGTCGTTTCCCTCGCTCTTCTCTCACGCCATCTGCCTCGTGCTCTCGCTCTCCGCCGCCGTGCGTCCGTCTGTCCTCACCCTCCTCTTCCTCTCCGTCTTCCTGCTTTCCCTGCGCCGCTCGCCTCCGCTGCCTTCACTGGCGTCCGTGCTTCTCTCGGGCGAGCTGGCCTTCCTGGCGCTCGTCTTTTCTTACCTGTTCCTGCGCTCCTGCTGCTCGCTCTCGTTTTCCACGTTCCTCTCGCTGGCCTCCTGGGGCTCCGGACTCTTCAGTCTGGGCTTGTCTTTGAGCTTGGGGCTCTATTACGTCCCGGTGGCCTTGATCTCGGCGTCTTTTCTCAGCTCGCCGTCGCTCTTCCTCACCCTCTATCTGGTGGTGGTTCTGGTGCTGCGTCCGGCCAGGGTTTTCCTCCAGAGCGCCCCGCGCAAACTCAACCGCCTCTGGATGCGAGTTCTGTTCCGTCTGCCCAAGCCGCTGTTCGCCGTGTGCCAGTCGCTCCTCGGCGGCCTGACCGAGCGAAGCCTCTACGACATGTTCCCCAAAGCCGGACGCAACTGGGCCGGACGTCAGTCCAGAATCCCCGTGCCTTTGAGAAGCCTCGGAGCGGAGTATCAGGCCAAAAGCAGATACTCCGTCTTGTTTGCGCGGTGCGTGCTTTTGGGCCGGCGGTTCGTCTGCCGGCCTCTCGGCACTCTGACGGACCTCGCTAACTCCGTGGTGCTGCGTTTAGCCAAGCGTTTGCTGAAGGAGCTGCCTCCGAATCAGCTGAGACGCCTGCAGGCCTGCGGGATCCTGCGCAGAGAGAGAGCCAGCAAGCTCCCGGTCCTCCTGCCCCGAGCCGCCAGGGAGCAGAGGAGGAGGATGAGGGAGAGGAGGAGAAGGCAGGAGCGAGAGATGTACAGGGAGGAAGGCAGGTGCGAGAGCGTGTTGAGGAGAACCCCGTCAGGGAGGAGTTTGAAAGGAAAGATGGTGCCTTGGAGATAGATTGAGGTGTGTGTGATGTACTGTAGTCTGTCTGCTCGCATCACTCCTGTTTCACAGGGAAGGACTGAGTTGAAGAGAGAGTTCTCACGTATTGAACATTTTGTCGTCATTTACTCCCTCTAACAAGACTTTGGTCAGTCTTCGAAACGCAAATTAAGATGATTTTCATAAAACCCAAGAAGTTTTGGGGTCTCTGTCTAAAATAGAAAAGGTAATGGCCAACAAACACTTCCAAAAAGGCAAAACAAATCCTTATGAATCAAGCCGTTGAATGAAGAGAAACAGCTGCTTTAGAGGATGAACAGATTTAATTTAGTCTTTTATTCACACAAACATTGAGCTTACGCATATTTGATATGCAGCGTGTGTCCATCAATATTTAGCCTTATAAGAAGCAATCAGCATGTATAAACCATAAACTTTTTCGGTCTTCTAAGTAGTTTTGGTTACCTGGTTAATCTTTCAGGTTTCATTTATAATGTCAAAATGTGTTTGAAGATGAACCAAAGTCTTACGGGTTTGTAACGGCATTCGCTTGAGTAAATGATGACAGAATTTCCTTTTTTAGGTGAACCGTTCCTTTAAGATTAATGTACCGTTTTATTTCAGCTCCCACGTTCACTGTCGCCGTGAATGGACCGCTTCAGTCGATTATTGTGCTTTTTGTAAAAGTTTCTTTTTTTTCCTTTTTTTTTTTTACTCTTGAGTTATTTTATTCTCAAATAGCAAGAGCTATATGTGTTATGGTGATTGTTGAAGCCATGTCTGTGCAATCTTGATTTAGTTTTTATTTTATTTTGAAGGGGGTCTCAATTTCAACAATGAAATTATATTGCGAAACCAAAGTGGTGTGAAGATGACCATAGGCCTTTCAATGAAGCCATGCATGTTACATGCTGAATTAATTGACTGTGATTACAATACAGTGCTTTACACTATAGATCTCCCAAAAACACAACACTACAAGCCGACTCTTCCAGAAGTGCATTAGATGAAGCGTCAGTGCTTTTTCCTACTTTTCAAGGAATGTTTGTATTGAAATAGAAACAGAAAGTAGGCTGCATATTGTTGCACAATCAGTGTTTGATATCATTTCAAAAGCAGCAGAAGCTGTGCTCAGAAATGTTTAGAGTCCTCTCACTGGATGATTTAGAGGCAGGACCTCAGAAATTACAATCAAACACTTGAAATATTTAGCAAAAGAAAATCTGCGTCCTTGCCAAAATGAACCGCAGCCGTTATATATCATACATTAGGGTTATTGAATGGTTTGCTGTTCGTTCTCTATGCCACGTGATCTGGGGTTTTTCCATCATCGGATGCTGTTCATTCAGTTCTGACACTTTAGCAGTGAACTTTATTAAATGTTGTTGTTAAATTAAACATCAATCATAACTTTAGGTGAAATATTTACTCTGAAATATGGGTGATCTATCTACTATATAAATACAGTATATGAGATCTCAAACCGGATCAGTTTTACTCGACAGCATATGAGCAGGGGTGGATTCGAGGATAAATATATACTGGTTTTAGAAAAAATGTGTTATTGCACTAGAGGCAATGATCTGATCATATTTACCATGTAAACGAGTGTTTTGATCATATCCTTATGAAGAGAGGTCTAGCCTGTTTAGATGAAGCATTTACACAAGTTAGCCCTAGTTTTTAATGTTTGCATGGCACTGTTATTTCATATTTATTAGTATTCTTTTACTGCATATTAAAGGCCATTATGACAATCATCTTAATGTAAAGTTGGAGAATATATATGCAAATTAGCAACCAAAGATTACACGTAAGAAGTGAAGAGGTTGATGGTTGGATTGATAAAGAATAGCTTGCACTGCACACAAATCATCTTTATTTGAAATGCTTCGTAGAAATCTTAAGATTATCAAAGGGACCATTTGTCTACTACATGAATGATGAGGAAATGCTGTCTATTTTAAGAATTCTGTTTCTTGGCAAAAAGGAAGCATTTCAGTTTTAGCCATATTTGTTCCAGTTATTGGCAATTTACTGTTTCAAGTTTGTCTTTGTGTTATTTTTCATTTTTTGTCTTGTTACTTAATGTTTACATATGCTGTGCTCCCTTTGTGGGTTTTTTTTTAATAACCAAATCACAAATTTTGTCTTTATTATTTGAGTAATGTTTGTGTAATTCTGCTGCATTGCACCGTCTGTTTCAAGGCCGTTGTGTGCGTTTCATCCTCGTTTTGTGTTTGTGCATGAATGGATGTTTACTTTAAAGATTTCTGTTATATGTTTCTGAAATAAATTTTCTTTATAATCATTGTCCTTTGGTTCATTTCATATTTTGTTAGAATTCTTCATCTCAGTTTTGTTTTTCATTCATATGGTCCTGCTGCTACTGCTTTAATTTCTTTATTTTCTTCCACTTCAAGCATGTTTATTATGAATTTTATGATTACCACAGAAGCAGTCATAAGCAGCACAGCTATATTTGTAGCAATAGCCAACAATACATTGTATGGGTCAAAATTATAAATGTTTCTTTTATGCCAAAATCATTAGGATATTAAGTAAAGATCATGTTCCATGAAGATATTTAGTAAATTTCCAACCGTAAATATATCAAAACTTCATTTTTGATTAGTAATATGCATTAAGAACTTCATTTGAACAACTTTAAAGGTGATTTTCTCAATGTTTAGATTTTTTTGCTCCCTCAGATTCCAGATTTTCAGATAGTTGCATCTCAGACAAATAGTGTCCAACAAACCATACATCAATGGAAAGATTATTTATTCAGATCCCAGATTATAATTTTTCAAAAAGATTGACCCTTATGACTGGTTTTGTGCTCCAGGGTCACACATTAGATGTAAGAGGAATTCAGTTGTACACTGCAAGTCTAAAATGTCAGGTAAAATGACTAAGTTTTAATACAGAATAAATAATTCTGAATCTACAGAAACTGATTTTCACATGCTACGTTAAAATAGATGTAATTTTGAAGTGTTTTCTCAGCAGTGAGAGTCTTCGCTCCGCTCTTTCCTCCCGTCTGTTGTCCAATCTTGTCTCCACGCTCTTCTCTGCTCCTGTAGTCCAAAGAGCTGCAGATTAAGCGTCAGTTCCAGGACACCTGTAAGATCCAAACGCGTCAGTATAAAGCTCTGAGGAACCACCTGCTGGAGAACACACCTAAGTCGGACCACAAGGCCGTGCTGAAGCGTCTCAAAGACGAGCAGACCCGGAAGCTGGCCATTCTGGCCGAGCAGTACGACCACTCCATCAACGACATGCTGTCCACACAGGCTGTGAGTAAGGCAAGGGCGCAGCGATCCCAGCAGTCAGTCGCGCTCTGGCTGATCTGATTCTGTGTGTTTGTGTGCAGCTGCGGCTGGACGAGACGCAGGAGGCCGAGTATCAGGCGCTGAGGATGCAGCTGCAGCAGGAGCTGGAGCTTCTCAACGCTTACCAGAGCAAGATCAAGATGCACACGGACACGCAGCACGAGCGGGAGGTGAAGGAGCTGGAGCAGAGAGTGTCCATCCGCAGAGCCCTGCTGGAGCAGCGGGTAACTATAGTGCTGCACTGTGCACAAAACACCCATCAATTCATCTTTGGGTTGCATGGTATATATGTCAGTATTGAACACGTCACTATTTTTCTGTTGCTGTTGACATGAAGTTTTCACCAGATGTCGGTAACAACCCAAGCAATCCGTACATACAAAGAAAACAAAACAAATAATTCAGAAAATAAGTTGTGTAATAAAACAGAACGATATCATGTCAACAGCACCTTTAGAAATATATTTACTGAGAAAAATGCATACATGCTGTATAAACCATGTCAGGTCTACCCCAGAAGATATTAGAGATCTTATTACAGTTTTTCTCAATCGATTTGACACTTTTCTCCAAACTCAGGTCACTGTTCTCAAAGCTGTTAACACGGCGAGCTGAACACTTTATAATTGTCATTAATTTCATACAAATTACAAATCATGCAAATAATCTTCACCAAACTCTCTAATGTTTTCACAATAGTTAATACAACCAACCAATGCTTAAAAATATCTGGGGATATACACAATATCCATAAAACAAAACTCCCTGAAAAACATGTATTTTCATTAGCATATTTGTGCATCTACAGCTGAATGTGTTTTATAATCAATAGAGAACACACCTATAGATTTGATTTTAATATTTACTTTTAATAAATGCATTATTATTATTAATGCAAATAGCCATAGTTTTTTATGGTTTAGTTATAAAGTGATGTCTATATTCACTTGTAGCATTTAAAATTATTGTTTACGTTTTTTCTAATGAAACAGTTTGCTTATGCATATTTCTCCAATTTTTACACACACACAAACTTTTACACTGGTAATATAATCTTTAACCTCAAAATGAACATCTGTTATTTTATACTGTACATTATAATATTGTGATCTATATTCACTTGTAACATTTAAAACAGTTTTTATTTCATTTTTTTATTCATTCTAGTAAAACAGTTTAATTGTTCATGCATATTTCCCCAATCATTACACTTAAATGCCACTTTCCTGTCATCCAACGCTTGCATACATTTTTTTTTACACACACAATTTAATAACTTGTAAATGAGATGAATAGCCATTATTTTATTCTGTTCATTCTAATATTGTGATGTCTGTATTTATTTGTAGCATTTAAAATGATTAATTTAAGCTTCATTGTTTTTTGCCATAAAACAATTATTGGCTAATTGGTATCGGCTAGAATTTTAGTATTGGTGCTTTTCCATTAGATTCGGTCATTTGTTGGTATGTTTTTAATCCCATTGCTTTGTATTGAAACACTCAACAGGTTTGTCTAAAAATGCTTAGTTTTTTAATGGTTTTATGTTCTAAGCACGTTGTGGATGGCACATGTTTAAACTATATTTAACATAGTCTGGTTTGTTTTTGCCAATTAAATTATGCAAGTGATGTAAAAACTTGCACAACTTTTTAAATGAACTTGAATTGATACAGAAGTAGAGACAAATCTTTTCTTCCATAATGTAACATGCGTCAGAGTGTAAAGGATTATCAGAACATGTAAGTGTAGAGCTGAGGCTTGGTTCAGTGCATCAGCTGTTGATTGGATTTTGAGATGCGGCCGATGAAGACGATGAACGCAAGCCTGTAGAAATGCAGTTTAAGATGACTAAACAATTGGAGTAGTCTGTTATTTTCACCTGAAGATCTTTCATTTAAAGGGAGAGTTCACCCAAAAATGAAATTTCTGTCATTAATGACTCACTCTCATGTCGTTCCAAACCCGCAAGACCTTCGTTCATCTTCAGAACACAAATTAAGATATTTCTGATGGAATCCGAGAGCTCTCCGACCCTCTTTAGACAGCAGCACAACTGAAATGTTCCCAGGTTCAGAAAGACAGTAAGGACATCAGTAAAACAGTCCATGAGACATCAGGAGTTCAGTAATTTTACGAAGCTACGAGAATACTTTGTGCGCAAAGAAAACAAAAATATTTTATTCAACCGTTCTTCTCCTCCTCATCCCGTCTGCAGTGACGCGCCACCATTACAACACATGGCTCTAAACAGTACCAGAAAACGGTTCTTCGGCTTGTAACAATAGCAGAACCCTTTTTAGTGCTAAATAGAACCTTATTTATAGGGTTCCTTATAGAACTATGCTTTGAAAATGCTATATATGACTCTGGACCACAAAATCAGTACATTTTATGAAATTTATGAAGATTTATACATCATATATAATAAATTAGCTTTCCATTGATGTATGGTTTGTTGGACAATATTTGTCTGAGATACAACTATTTGAAAATCTGGAATCTGAGGGAGCAAAACAATCTAAATATTGAGAAAATCACCTTTAAAGTTGTCCAACTTTAAAGTTCTTAGCAATGCATATTACTAATCAAAAATGAAGTTTTGAGATATTTATGGTAGGAAATTTACAAAATAAAAATAAAAATGTATAATTTTGACCCATACAATGTATCGTTGGCTATTGCTGCAGATATACCTGCTGCTTATGACTGCTTCTGTGCTGCAGAGTCACAGATATAGGACTTTAATGGTGTTATAAATAACCTCTTTAATGATAGTTTTTCATTAATATTAGTATATTAATATCATTAATATTAGTATTATTTTCATAAAATCAACAACAACAACGTGTCAATTTAGGTATGTTTTTTTAATGACGTGAACTTGTAGCAAAAATGACAGCATTCTAACAGCAGTTAATACATTAATGAATGACAGTGGACATAGAACATAAATAAATGCTTAAAGAAGTAAAACAAAATAGAACATAAAATAGTGTATTGAAGACCAGCTCCAGTGAAATATCTTCACAATCCTCTATGATGCCTTTAAGTTAATCATTCTGTGTGTTTTGGTGTGAATAAAGGTTGTAGGATGTGACCGCGAGGTGCTTTGACAGTCACCGATTTGAAAAACAAAAGGGAGGGAATAAAGAACCATTTCAGCACAAAAGGGTTCTTCAGAATGCTATGGTTCTAAATCAAACCACTACGGCATGTAAAGAACCATGTGTTTTAGCATGCGCTTGCTTCCGCTTCGTGCCTGCGCATGGTTCTGCTGCCACTGCAGACGGGCCGAGGAGGAGAAGAGCTGAATAAAGTTGTTCTTTTTGTTTTCTTTATCTACGGAGGGTCGGAGAGCTCTCAGATTGAATCAAAAATATCTTAATTTGTGTCCTGAAGATGAACGAAGGTCTTCCGGGTTTGGAACGACACGAGGGTGAGTCATTAGTGACAGAATTTTCATTTTTGGGTGAAGTAATTATTTAATTAAACATTATAAGGTCAAAGCCATTTTAATTGCTTTGTAATTGTTCACAGCAAGATCTGTGCATTAGTGCTGCACGATAAATCAAAATGAAGTGAGTTTGGAGTAAAAACATGTTATTAAATGTGGTATTTTCATGTGCTTTCAGAAGGAGCAGCTTTTACTGCACAGAGCCGTAGTTCACAGAGAAGCTACGCAAACAGCTGTCATTACCGTGCGATTATATCGTCTGTGATTTATTTATTTATTTTTTCTCCGGCTCCGTGTAGTAAATGCTGCTCCATCTGAAAGCACGTGATGGAGATTTACTACTGATTATAGAACCGGCTTCACTGACGAGATTCGATTAATCGTGCAGCCCTACTGTGCATTTAGAAGATAGATTCATTTTAAAGGGTTAGTTCACCCAAAAATAAAAATTAGTCCATGTTTTAATCACCCTCAAGTCTTCTTTCAGACGAATCCAATCGGAGTCCTGGCTCTTTATAATGACATGATTATAAAGAGTGTTTCTGTTCAGCAGTCCAAAACACGTCAAATAAAGTGCGCGCATCTATAATAAAACGTGCCTCACACGGCTCCGGGGCGTGAATAAAGGTCTACTGTAGCGAATCCATGCGTTTTTGTAAGAAAAATATCCATATTTAAAACGATATAAACAGTTTTGTGTAAGTTCCGCTATCGTACATAGACATAGCACATGTGCGTGTGAGTCTCGCGAAAACCAACGTTTGTCTACAGGAGTAAAGAAAGCAAAGTTTCCTTACTTTAGCAAAGGAAAACCAGTCTCCTCTTGGCTTATATCGAAATCCTCCGACATTTTTCTTTAAAAATCCTCAGTTTGTGCTTTTAATTTGTGCGTTTTGTTTTGTTCTCTCTTTGCGTTCGTCGCTAATCACCGGCGCTTACGCTACGCATACGTCATACTACAGGAGGCCTTTATTCACCCCCCGGAGCTGCGTGAGGCACGTTTATTATGGATGTGCGCACTTTATTTGACTACTTTTGGACTGTTGAACAGAAACAGAGATCAAAATAGGTCACCTATGAGATTTGCTTAGATTCAATGAGAAAAGCCGCTTTTCCACTATCGGGCCGAACGGTTCTCTTTGCTTAACCGTTCCGTTCCGTGCCGATCCGGGCCAGTCAGCACGGATACGGTTTCGTTTTCCACTGCGGGGCTAATAACGGATCTCTTTGGAATTTACAAGTGTACTTGTGATCTTACAAGGATAAATAAATTTGTTTAGTTGTTTCAATAAGTTTTGTATAGTATTTTCTTTACTCTTTAATTCAAAATCTGTCTAAAAAGGGTAATATGTAATGTATTTGAGGTCAGAGATGTGGGAACGCTGAAGAGAGAGAGCGCAAACATTTTACATGTTACGTCGTCATTGCCGTCTGATCAGCCAATATTGTCTTAAATAGCCTGCATAGCCCTTCATCTTCAAAAAAATATATTTTAAAAATTCCTTAAAGTAACTACAAATGAGCATGTAAAAAAAAAAAATCTTTAAAAGATATTCTGTGTGGAGCAGGCCCCCGATCCGAGCAAAGCTTACCTGATGCATCTCTGAATCATTATAAAGCTTGAAAGAGCCAGTTAATATAACTCTGATTGGATTTGTCTGAAAGAAGAAAGTCATATATATGCAGTACCTACGACGCCTCGAGGTTGAGTAAAACATGGGCTAATTTTCATCTTTGGGGGAACTAATCCTTTATTTTATCCCGACTCTGCACGATTATTAGTTGCGCCGATCAGAAGCAGTTTCCGTGGCTCTGTCTCTCCAGATCGAGGAGGAGATGCTGGCCCTGCAGAACGAGCGCTCGGAGCGCATCCGGTCCCTCCTGGAGCGCCAGGCGTCCGAGATCGAGGCCTTCGACTCCGAGAGCCTCCGCCTGGGCTTCAGCAGCCTGGCCCTCACCGGCATCCCCTCCGAGGCCCATCCCAAGCAGGGCTACCACTGGAGCCACGGGGGGCCGCCGGTCTCCCGCAGGGGCCCCAGCAGAGCCGACTCCTCGTCCTCCTCCCACCTCCTGGGGCCCCTGCACCATTCGTCCCGCTCCTCCTCCTCGTCCTCCTCGTCGTCCTCGGCCTCCCATCACAGCCGGCACCAGCTGCCGCAGCACTACCATCACCAGAGCACTCCTCAGCTGTACCGCGAGCGGGAGCGGGAGCGAGAGAAGGAGCGCGAGAAGGAGTGGGGAGGAGCGGCGGCACACCCTCACCTCTTCTCCCACCACCTTCCCTCCCGCTCCTCCTCCCAGTCCCTGGCTCTGCTCCCTCCTGCGCCTCCTCCCGCGCCTCCGCCCGTCTCCTCCGGCCCGCCGGCTCCTCAGGGAGTGTACGGAGGAGGGCTGGTGGTGAGGGGCCCCGGCCTGATGGCCCTGAGGAACAGCCCCCAGCCGCTGCGCAGAACCGCGTCCGGAGGAGGCCCCGGAGGAGCAGGAGGAGGCGCGGACGGAGTGCTCAGCCGGAGCACCTCGGTCACCTCGCACATCTCCAACGGATCGCACCTCTCGTACTCGTAAGGAGCGCGCTTTCCAGCCGAATTCCTCCGAGAGGACATCGCACTCGTCTGTCGCTTTGGTTTTTCCTTGCTCGTCGTTGTTTTTTCGGTAAAAACAAAAAAAAAAAAAGTGTGAAACTGGCTTGGAACATCACCACTGCCTTTAAGACGTCTTAAAGGGATGCTGCGCGACGGGGAGAATTCGTACGTGTTTGCGCGACAGAACGAACACAGAATGTTTATGTCGGTCAGACTTTGAGTACGTTTACATCTGTGGGAGTTGCTCCAATGCATGAGATTAATGTAGTAAATACATTTGTATTCATATGTTATCCAGTCACGTTTGGGCCCGTTAACGCAAACGACGATAAATATAACGATAAGTAAGAGTCCAACACCGCTGTAACAATAACAGAGGAACAGTATCGTTGAATTCAAAACAGAAACTGCATAATAAACAACGTTATCGTCGTAATTATTATTATAATCATCGTTCCTGTTGTGAATGGGCCTTAAGGCTGCCTTTTTTTTTTTTAATCTAATGATAAGTTTTGGAAATCAAGAGTCCACCACTTGAGGAACGATGATATTCAATTCAATTTCAGCCAATCAGAACCCATCCTGCTTTAACGAGCTCAAGCAGTTAACGCGGAAGACGACAAAACGGAATGTTATCGTTATAATTATCGTTCTTATTGTGAACGGGCCTTAAAGCTACCTTCACAAAATCATTGGCTGCATCTGAAATCGCACGTATCCCTACTACATAGTAGACGACAACAGTACGTGAGAAGAGTTACATTCGTACGATATACAACATACTTGTTTTAACGGTCGTTAAGTACTCAGTACCTACTCAGAATAAACGATTTCAGACGCAGCCAAAGGCTTTTAGAGTCAATCTCCCACCAATTGGATCTTTTATTGTGTGTATATAAATATATAAATATATAGTATCTAAAGTGTTGAAGCATTGTGTCCACAGTTTTCTATAGTAATTATGACTATCGACATTTTGATAAAATAACATGTGAACAGAATAGACCTAACATTTAATTGTAGAAATTGGATCTGAGATGCGCGGCGTTCGTTTGATGTCATCACGAAGACGTTTTTCAAATTTCTCCGAGCATCTGGTTGCAAAAGATGTGAACTTTTCTAAAAGAAATGAAGAAATCGGGTCTAGTGTGCGTTATGGTTATTAATACGTGAGTATTAATAATTGTTAACAGTGGGTTTGTTTGTGTGTATGCGTCGTCTGAATGGGATGCGCTCTGGTCGCCACTTTTGTACACAAACACACCAAAAAATAGGACTTATTTGCTGGGATGAGCATCCTTTAACTCAGACTTTAGACAATATAAAAACAGACTTGATTTAATTACAACGGGTTACAATCACTGATCTTTCGTGGAGAGCTGGATCGTGTGTTGTTTTGAGCAGGTAGGGAGCGCTCCTGAAGCTCCAGGACTCTACACAGCTGTGTTTCTGTGCAGATGAAGTGCACAGGAATGAGTGTATATACTGTATATCTGTGCTCTGATCCTGGGACACATTCAGAGATATCCCAGAAGAACACGAGCAACTTGATGAACTCGAGCGAGAAACACCAGCTCTGATATCTCTCTCTCTCTCTCTCTCTCTCTCTGTATAACCTACTACTTTATGCTTGGTTTAAACTGTGCATGCAGATCTTCTAGTGTATGGGACGTGGGCGCAGCGTTCGGAGGGCCGGTGAGATTGTGCCGTTGAATGGACTGACTTGTTTGTGAGAGATGGTGTGATGTTGCTTCATGATTTTAGGACCGTGATCCCATTATAATGTTGAATGTCAGAGCTAATGTTGCAAGGCAGGTCTGGGTCCATGCACGGTGGTAAAGGAGGCTCTCCTGAGGTGTGGAGATGGACGGACTGGGTATGTTTGTGTCGACTGTCAAAAGTGGAGGTTTTGCTGAGAGGACATTTTCAGTACATCTCCAAACATTCATTACTGAAATCAAACCGCTTGTGGTTTGAAGAGAGAAAACACGTGGAAGAAAAATAAACGCGAAGCAATTTAAATGATAATAAATTGATATTAACGTGGATTGGTCTCGTGTTGTGTTTATGATGTTCTTCAAACATTTGGCCCACGACTGGTTCCCAATGGGATTTTCCATAAACTTTTGGATTATCGCAAGAAAATAAGCTCTGTGTTCAACCATGAAATTTACACGTTTGTCCATTAAGATAATCTTCACAAAATAACATAACTTGTGAATTTCGAAGCCTAAATAAAAGCGCCAGAATTTAAAAGCTAACTACAGGATTTACTCTGTATATGAATTTTAATCCACGCTACATGAAGCTTTTCATATAAACTGGAATAAATACAAAGGCCAAACTGAAACTGAAATGAGAGATTAGTAATAAATAGTAAAGTAGTGAATAAATGAAATAATCATAAGGACACGTATTTCTGTACATTTACAGTCACCAGTCTTAACAAATCCGTGAAGAATCTGACGCGCTCCAGTTTAATGCGTTTGTAGTTTGGTCGATTATTTATTTGTTTATTGGACACAGAGTACAGTGTTATGAATATAAATTGAAATAAACTATGTACAGTCTGGAAAAATCGATATAAATAAAGCACAGGCTCAAACTTTGTCTTGATGGTTTTTATAATAAAAAAAACAAACATTTTTTTTGAGTTGATAATTCTAACAAACGTGGAGTGTGTGTGTGTCTGAGTGAGTGTGTGTGTGTGTGCGTGTGTGTGTGTGTGTGTGTGCGTGTGTGTGTGTGTGTGTGTGTGTGTGTGTGTCTGAGTGAGTGTGTGTGTGTGTGTGTGTGTGTGTGTGTGTGTGAGTGTGTGTGTGTGTCTGAGTGTGTGTGTGTGTGTGTGTGTGTGTGTGTGTGTGTGTGTGTCTGAGTGAGTGTGTGTGTGTGTGTGTGTGTGTGTGTGTGTGTGTGTCTGAGTGAGCGAGTGTGTGTGTGTGTCTGAGTGTGTGTGTGCGTCTGTGTGTGTGTGTGTGTGTGTGTGTGTGTGTCTGAGTGAGCGAGTGTGTGTCTGAGTGTGTGTGTGCGCCTGTGTGTGTGTGTGTGTCTGAGTGAGCGAGTGTGTGTGTGTGTGTGTGTGTGTGTGTGTGTGTCTGAGTGAGTGTGTGTGTGTGTGTGTGTGTGTGTGTCTGAGTGAGCGAGTGTGTGTGTCTGAGTGTGTGTGTGTGTGTGTGTGTGTGTGTGTGTGTGTGTGTCTGAGTGAGCGAGTGTGTGTGTGTGTCTGAGTGAGCGAGTGTGTGTGTGTGTGTCTGAGTGAGTGTGTGTGTGTGTGTGTGTGTGTGTCTGAGTGAGCGTGTGAGTGTGTGTGTGTGTGTGTGTGTCTCTTCCACCACCAGTGTGCAGTGTCAGTATTATATATGAATTCACATATATTGAGTTTTGAGTAAACATGTTGTTGGTCACAGTAGTGTAACAGTGAACTTAATATAAATCCAGTTGCAGTTGTTAGTGAAGATTACATTAAAATGTTGCAATGACAAATATTGCATTAAATTAAAAGTTCAAACGTTACAAATAAGTTACAATATTGATATTGTAATACTGGTAGCACTAATATAAAAATTTGATCATATATTTTACAAATAAAGTAACAATTTTGAAAAACGTTGATGGTTGTATTTTTTTGTCTTTTATCTCAGTGTTGTATCAGTGTTTATATCAATGTTGTATAAGGTTTTTTTTAATGCATAATAGTAACCCTAGAATGTGATCAAACAGTTTAAAAGCTGGACTAAGATATATAACTATTTTTTTGACTGCAGAAATATGTTAAGTGCACACATTATCCCACCGGTCACCATGGTGACCATAAAACAATTTTTCACACATTTCCCCAAAAATTCATTATTGATTGTTTCAAAGGGTCATTTTCATATCTGGGAAAAATTTGGGATTAAACGGGTTACCTATTAACCATGTTTTTTGGTTTTATTTGTAGTAAAACCATGGTGAATGTTGGTAAGGGAAATTAAATCCTGTAAGTTCAGAGGGAAAAACAACATAAATCACAGGCAAGTCTAAGTTAGAAGTGTTTTTTTTATACTTATAAATGTCTTCAAAAAAAATCTTAATATGATCTTAAATATGAATAAGCGTAATGCCTCGTTCGGAGCGTCACAGTCGGTGCGTTCTATTTATTTATTAAGCATTTAATTCACATTTTATTTTTGTATTTATTTATTTTTTTTCTGTCAGTTCAGGGAAAATCAGTATAAAGCACAAGCTTTATTACAAGTCTTTTTATAAGTTAGGTTTTTTGGACTGATTTTATTTTCAAATACAGTATGTTATAACATATATTTATTGTATTTGAAAATAAAATCGATGTCAATGCATATGAAATTCAGCAAGAGACAGTATTAAAACGCACATTCTTCAGCTGGTTAACCACCAATAAAAAACTGCAGGCAAATATTAGGATCTTTCCGAAATATTTTTTATATTTTTCTGTGAATGAAGCTCATCGGCGCAGATCGACTCGGTCACGTGACGTCAGTTCCCGCTGTTTTTCTGTCGGCGCACTCTCTGAGAGGAAGCGACGGAAACAGAGGGAGCGCGCATCCCTTTAAGAGCAACTGGGACATAGCGGAGAGGAAAGGAGAGGAGGGGGTAGAAGAAAGAGGAATTAAAAAAGAAAAGGAAGAAAGAGACAGGGAAGGGAGGGAGGAGAGAGAGAGAGAGAGCGATAAAAAAAGAAAGATGACATCCTGTGAATCGAAGCGCCGAGGTGGAGCGGCGGGCTGCGGCCGGGCTCCAGCGTCACTCGCCGGGGTCACCGCTTAAATCTACAGCGAGGCTTCGACAAACACCCGAGAGGCCTATCGCGGGATCGAGGAAAAAAACACTGATTTATCCACAGCAACCTTTAACTTTGGCTCGTTCGAATGCGTCAAGCGCATCACGTCTAACCGTCATTTAACGTCTAAAATGCCTTTTATAATGCATGATGTAAGAGTGTAGAAATAACATGATTGCTTTCGACATTTTAACTCATGCAAATGAATAAATAGCACGGTGTTGCGATGTCTCGGGGTAAAGTTGGACAGGAGCAAAGTGAGCACTAGATAGTGTGTGTTATCGCCTGCTAATCTGAGCCGTTCATTAAACAAGTGATTGGGAGAAGAGTTTAAAAACACGTCTAAAGGATGTCAATGGTGCGTTATTAATCTTCAGGACTGTGTAGTTGATTATAATATTCATCGCAGTGGAACAAAATGGATGCCACTTGGAGCAATTTTCTCTTCCAGGTGAGACTGAACGAGGTGTGTGTGTGTGTGTGTGTGTGTGTTGTCACGGAACATCTGCGTTAGTACATTAAATGCACCCCAGCTGTACCTACAGTGAAGTTTAGAATTCAAACTTAGTACTTTGTGATTGTTCTTTCCCAGACCACACCCTCCCAGACCCCAGTGGAGGGGAGCCTCCAATCAGAGCTGCTGACCTCTCCTCAGACCCCGCCCAACGAGCACATAGCCCCGCCCCCGTCGACAGTGGACACTGCTGCTCTCAATGAGGATCCTGTACCTGGTGAGGGGGGGGGGCATATAGAGCAGCACTGCGTTTAATATCGGCAGCCGTACTTCGTTATGACCTTCGTTAGGGGTTTTTATAAGGCCTGTAGAAATGGGGGCACGGTCAAGAAGGGGAGATTTCTAGAGAGAATCTAAATGTTGTATGATTTATGAATTTCGTGGTTTTTAAAATCCACTAATCAAAGACAGCTGAAAAATTCTTGGCGAGTCCGAAAAGTGTGTACAGGTGCGATCACGTTTACCATCGTTTGTTGAAATCCAGTCTTTTTAATTAGAATCTGCATTATTGGGGATTTTGCGAGTTTGTGTGAAATTTCAGTAAAACTGCCATTTTGACCGACAGAATGCTGCTTGGTTTGAAATTTCACTGAAATTCTTGAAACGTTGTCAAAAAGTGTCTGTAAACGTACCGGGACATTGCAAAATATGCTCGTTCTGATAGAAATCTGTGCGATCCAAGGTGAACACGGGCTTAAAAATACATCACGATAATTTCTGGTATTTATTGCGATGATGATAATTCAGGGAATCTTATGCATCCACTAAGAGACAAAACATTTTTTAGAGAAAAGTATTATTCTTCCTATTTGTTGTGAGCATTACTGAGTACACACGTAATGTAATGACCGTTTAATTCGTACTGGAAGCCAGGGGGCGCTCTTGCGCAGAAACTGCACATGCATCGCAGAAGTAACCGCACTGACGACGCTCCGTTAAATCCCTGATATGGACAAAGGTATCCAGTTATCGCTGAATAAAACGCAGATAGAGAAATTTTAACTGAGGAAACTTGAAGACAATAAACATATGATTGTGACAATATATGCTTTATCTGTGTTCTTCAAGCAATCTTGGGTATTTTTATAAGGATAAAGTATATTTATATGCTAATTGACATAGTCTTTATCACTGTATATAATCATATAAAATAGTATGATTTCTGCCTCATCTGTTCACAAAGTTATTTCAAACACTTGACTGATGTTAATAAGAAAAATCATGTCAATAAATGATATCTTTGTTGGACGACAGGTTTGTAAACAGGCTCATGCAAAACTACATTTATTCAAGGCTCAGACTGAGTTTTGTCGCACTGTACAGTCCTGACCAAACCAGATCCAGATTATAGAAGCAGCTCCTCGTTTAGCGATAAACTCCTCAATTTCACGTCCACCTTCCGCGATATCGCTCCGCACGATCACACACAGAAATATGTCAACAGCTAGACTTTATCGTTATTATCGCAGAAAGACTAATTCTTATCGTGGGGAGAGTTTTCACCGGTATATCGCAAAAGATAAGATATCGCCCATCCCTAGTGAACGATGATTACACGCCCTCATGTCGTTCCAAACCTGGAAGACCTTCAGAACACAAATTAAGATATTATTGATTAAATCCGAGAGCGCTCTGACCCTCCGTAGACAGCAAGCGTCCTACGATCAGTAGGGCTGGGGCGATAAATCGATGCATCGCGATTCGTGGATCATTTCTGAGCTTAGTTTTTAACAGCAGGTGGCGCTCTAGGCTAGTTTGTAATTGCACACTCAAATGCTAAGTGGTCATGTAAGTGGTTAAATGTACTTGCGCCTCAGCTTTTATGACGTGAGAGTAATGTAAACACAACCCACTTCGTTAGCAGAATACAGCTGTTTCTAAAGTAAAACTTCGCTCAGAATCAATTCAAGAGAGAATCGGATAATCTCACAATCGATGCAGAATCATATATCGATTCACAATGCATTGATTTATTTGTCGATTATAGATTCGCATCAAGCGCAGTAAGGACATCGTTAAAACAGTCTGTAACATCAGTCGTTCAATCCTACTGTTATGAAGCTACGAGAATACTTTTTGTGCGCAAAGAAAACAAAAATAACAGCTTTATTCAATGATTTCTTCTCAAAACGTGATCGTAGTAGTCTATGCAGGGTCAGAAAGCATCAAGTTGTGTTCTGAAGATGAACGAAGGTCTTACGGGTTTGGAACGACTCGAGGGTGAGCGCTGCCTTTAACCCTCTCACTGCTGTTGATAACTCTGTGTGGTCTGTCCGTCCCATCAGTGAAGCCGGTGTCCAGACCGGCCCGCGCCGCCCACATCTGCTCCATCTGCAGCAAGCAGTTCAAGAACAGCTACAACCTGCGGCGGCATCAGTCCGTCCACACCGGGATCCGCATGAAGGGGGCGCCGCAGAGCCACGAGGCCAAAGAGAGCGTGGAGCATCAGCCGGCGCCGCTCTCTCTGCTGCACCTCTCCATCCCCCAGACGCTGCCCGCTGCCGACGGCAACCACGCTGCCATGGAGACCGTCACTGCCCTCCCGCCTCCGGCCGCTGCTGTCGTCATGGCAACAGGGGAGCCGGTACAGGTGGGCATCCGTGTGTGTTTTCATGTGGATCACACATGATGATGTGATGTATTGCTGATGAGTAGAAGCAAGCCTCGGCTGTGTTAGTCTGTCAGTTTGAGATATTTGCACACCTATAATAAGTATAATCATTTGAATACACAAATTCAAAAGCTTGGTAGCTGATGTATAAATGGAAATATGTGCCAGCTAGGGTTGGGTATCCTTTGAATTTGATCAATTTCAGTTCCGATTCTTATCGATTCCCAGTTTCGATTCAAAATTAGAAGTAAAACATTTAGATATCAAACCTATTTATTCGATTTCTTTTTGCAAAACATTTAATTGCTGCGGAGTACCATGAACAAAAATCAGCCGGCTGCATAAAAACTGGAGCTGTTTGTGTGCAAAATAGAGCCGCGCGATTCTGGATAAATTGACTTTTTAAATAAATTGAATTTCTGACACTAGTTCATGTTTACTGGTTGTATACAGGAGGTGTAAATAAACCTAAAACACTAAACAAACCAGTGTTTAAACTGACTGTGTCTCTGGTTCTGAACTGCAGGTGAGCGCAGGTTTACAGATACAGTGCTTATATTTTGACTGTTGACCGTCTCCTGGTTTCTTTGCTCCCCTCAGAGGCCAGTAAACCAGAACCCCAACCCTGTGCGCAAGAACCACGCCTGCGAGACCTGCGGCAAAGCCTTCAGGGACGTGTACCATCTGAACCGCCACCGGCTCTCGCACTCGGACGAGAAGCCCTTCTCCTGCCCCATCTGCCAGCAGCGCTTCAAGCGCAAGGACCGCATGAGCCATCACGTGCGCTCGCACCAGGGCGGCGTGGAGAAGCCCTACGTCTGTCCACACTGCGCTAAAGCCTTCTCACGGTGGGCCACACCTCACAGCTCCACACACTGGCCGGAGTGTGAACTAGGGCTGTCAAATAAGAATATGAGTTTCGAATATTCAGCGAATTTTAAAATAAAAATTCACATTCGAATGCATTTGAATTTTAGGTGTGCATCAGGCAGCCTTATCAGTGGCGCATGAAATGCAATGACGATGTGCCGTTGTTGTTTTTTTTAAAGGGGTCATCGGATGCAAAATTCACATGTTGTTTGAACTGAAATGTGTGTTTGTAGTGTGTGCACACATTCACCCTGTAATCCCTATAAATAATATCCCCTTTCTCAACTCAAGCCGTGGGAGGGGCCTGTCACAGAGGCCCCTCCCACGATTGTTGATTGACACTTGTGTTTTAGCACAGACCCGCCCTCATTGAGCTGTAAACAATCCGCCATTGTGTCGATCCGGAGCAGGTGTAGATAAGAATGTCTCCGATTAAGTGATTGAGGTGTTTTGTTGTTGGATGTAATAATGAACATAGCAGTCGTCATTTACTCCCGACATCTGAGCCGCTGAATAGTGGATTAGCTTTGTTTCAGAAGGGAATGTGCCTCCCGATCTGCGTGAATGCGTCTAGAGTTCGCGCGAATCATTCGTGATCCAGCTTCATCTACAGAAGAAGTGAGTATAAGGTTCGTTTATGAGTCTTTGCAAATCACCTTTCCTAATAATGTGCTAGTTAGCAAGTTCTGTGGCTAAAGTAAACAGTCTCATGAGAACAGCTCGTTACCCCACGGAAGAGAGGGGCGGGGTCAGCAGAGCTCATTAGCATTTAAAGGGACATCCCCCGAAACGACTCGCTGTGAACAGAGCTGATTTTGACAGGGTAAAAAGGGTGTTGTTTTACACCACCATTGAAAAATTGAACCAAAGTATGTTATAGACTTTTCATGAAGACCCTAAAGAATCATATCAACTTGTGGAAAATGTGCATCTGATGACCTCTTTAATGTTTTTGTTAGCCGATCCAGCTGAACCCACTAGATGCAGCGATGCTGTGTTGTTCATTCAAAATATTGCAGAAAAAGACATCAATACGGAGAAGATGTTATTTACGTTAAAACTGAAACCAAGGCATTCACACAGAACACATTCATCACATTTTCTAGAGGGACAGCTATCACCGTTGCACTCGCGTCTCACACGAGAGAAGCATGTTTAGAAAGCATGTAAAATTACTGCAAGTTCAACTTTTAAAAAACAAGTCAACTTTATGGCGTCCCCCCCCCCCCCCATCTCACTGCATCTCATGTTTTTAAATGAAAAAAGTACTCTTGTGTGATTGGCTTTCGTTTCTTTGTATTAAACTATGCATACATGATGCCGTTTTGTTATAATTGTTAAAGCAACTTATTTAATTATATTTGGATTATAAACATTATACACTTTCGCAGATAGTCGTGTTATTTTATTGCTTTGAAGGAACGTGCATTAGTAATATTTTGCTGTATGCGCCCTCTTGTGGCCTCAGGAGAGAAGACAAAAGCTTTTTTCCCACTAACTGAAATGGTCTTTTAAATTCAAATATAACTCGAATATTGATAATATTTTGACAGCCCTAATGTGATCACACACTGCTAAACATTAGACTGACGCGTCTCTCGCTCGATCTCACAGGCCTGATCATCTCAACAGTCACGTCCGGCAGGTCCATTCTTCAGAACGACCCTTCAAATGTCCGGTATGGAAGTTTGTTTTGCGTTTGTGTTGCATTTGTATAGTTTACACTGAAAGAAGAGTCTTTTCTTGATTTTAGTGCGTTTTTAAGGTAAGAACAAAACTGGTTTATAAGTGACCCGTGCTGGGAAAATGAGTGTGAATGCGCACAGGCTAATTTTGACCTGCAGGCAAAAAAAAATCTTGCCCTTGTCTAGTGATCCCAATGCTCCAAATAGTAATTAAACATCTAAAAGTATTAGTAGAGGAGTACCTTTTCTCCGAAGCGCCTGCATAAAGACGACACCGACGGCGTGTGATCCCGATATATACACAGCATTACAGTAGGCCGAATAAATTTAAGTTTTCACACAAACATAATCTGTTATATCTTAAGTGAACTTTGGGGAAAAACATCGGATGCGTGACATTTATATTAGATCCGTGCAGTACAGTAAGTATTAATATAGGTCGTCTGTCACATTAATGTTAATCTAACAATAAAAGAAAAAGGGAATCATTCGCTGCACTTGATTGAACTGCTTTTGAAATTTTAACGATCAATTTATTTGTAATGAACGCACTAAAGGGATTTTTACATTTTATTATTTGTTTTTCTTGAATGCTTGTGTAGATGTAAAATGAATAAAGTAATACACTATAAACTTGTTTCTTATATTTGTTCTTTTTTGCATCTGTTCTTATAACAACAAAGATAAAATCAAAAATAGATATATTGTCATTATTAATCTAGTAATGATTATTAAAAAAAGAAGTGGGGGAAAAGATGTAATGTTGCTCAGTGATTTTTCTTTGGAACCTTCGGGAAACTTAATTGACTCCATCGACTTCAGACGGGTGTAGCTCAGTCATTTTTTTTGTCAGATTCAAACAACTCATACATAATTTTGACGGTCTTTTAATGGAGAACATAAAAATAACTCATTTTTTAAATTTGCTCATTGTGACTCTCTTTGCCAGCACAGGTCACAATTAGTTGAACGAACTCAATATCTTCAGTTCTGTGAGCTAAATACATAGTGATTCTGTTTTTAATGTTGCAATATACAAATCTTCTGTTATGTTGTTTTATTTATTTGTGTGGAGAATGCAGTGTAAATGTGTGGCAGGTTAAAGGCGTTATATACCACGGTTAAGCGGTTGTTATATGTGCCCATGCGTGTGTTTGGTGCAGACGTGTGAATCGAGCTTCGCCACACGGGACCGTCTGCGCGCTCACATGATCAGACACGAAGAGAAGGTTCCCTGTCACATCTGTGGCAAACTGCTGTCTGCGGCCTACATCACGGATCACATGAGGGTGCACAACCAATCACAGCATCACTCCTGCCACCTCTGCAACCGCAGTGAGTCTGAGAACACACACCTGTCTGTCTGTCTGTTTACTAGGGATGCAACAATACAGTCAGCCCATGGTTAAATACATAGCTTGGCTTTTTTAGCCACTGTGATTTGTGATTTAAAAAGCAATGTGTGTTTGTGTTTATTTGTACAGTACACTGTAAAAAAAAATTCCGTAAAATTTACGGTAAAAAACCCGCAGCTGTGGTTGCCGGAATTCTACCGTAAAAAATACGGTAGCAACATTAGGTTTTACGGTTTTAACTTAAATTTACAGTTAAATACCGTAATTTCATTAACTGATATAATGTTAATATACCAACCTATTGAAGTACTGAAATCTGTTTTGTACCTTTTGTAATACACTGATAACCAACAAATGCAGGTGATGAGAGTCACATGATGAACCAAAGCCCATCACAAGCAGCTTTTAATTAATAACGTATATAGAAGGTGCACAGTGTCATTCACACAAACACTAAACACCATCATGTGAAATATGCACTAAACATTAATTTAACAACATTAGATGTAACATACAACCCTAATAAACACAACTGATAAGAAAAAACTAAGAAGAAACATAGTTATTTCAAAGAAAAAACATCCAATTCAAACAAAATTTGAAATGCAACGCAGGGAATTCTGGCAACGTCAATTTACAGTTTTTCCCTGTAAATTTAAAACTTCCAAAAACGGTATTTCACCATAAAATTGTCTGAAATGTCTATTACAGATTTACAGAAATGCCTATTACAGGGGAACTTACCGTTAACCATTTAACAGGTTTTTACTGTAGCATTTTCAGTTTTTTACCGTTAAAATCACGGTCATTTTTTACAGTGTAGTTAACATTTGAAGTGGATCAAAAAAGTTCATCAAAGTTTTCCAAGGTTTTGATCCACTTCAAATGTTGACTAGTGTGTATTTGTGTGTGTGTGTATGTATATATATTAGGGATGCACTGATAGGAATTTTTTTTTTGCCGATACCGATTTTAACAAACAACTACTGGCTGATTCCGATATTGGTCAGTTGCATAAAGCAGGGCTTAAAAACTGTAAAATTAAAAATTTTAATAGACTGGTTCTCTCCAGGCAGAATCAGTATTTGAACATATCTGTTCCTGCTAGGGGTATGCGATTAAAGATAAAAAAAAAGATATCTCAATATTTTCTGGGATTTTTTTCGATAGCGATAATTAGACGATATTTTGAGTGTGTTATTGTGCTGATATCTTAATTAAGGACTACCGTGGACAGCTGACTCCTGAAGTGTTTGATGTTTTTCATATTCTGTGTGGTGGTCAGTTCACAGCAGTGATAGAAATGAATTTTAATTTAACAAGTTTAAATTGATTTTTACCTTTTATGGGCATTTTTAATTTTATAAAGCCTTTTTTTTTTTTTTTTTCTAAAAGTGTGCATCACCTTTTGAGTCAAATTCTTACATTTATTCAGTCAATTAGTATAATAAGACATTTGGGCTGTTACCAACAAATGAAATCAGTATCAACAAAATTCATCTTTGCACTGCAGAGGAAACACAGAAGCTGCGTCTGAAGTGGAACAGATATATTTACCCACTGTTCAATGCAGCTCTGAGGGACATGGCATGCTTTAACCTGCAGTTACAAATGAATAAATCATGTTTTGATACAGAAAACGTTTAATACTGATATTAGAAATTATTTAAAAAATAAAAAGAATACTTTAAATGTGAAAATAAAACCTCCAGCAGGTGGCATCAAATCACTGTTACTAAGTGAGTCATTGCGACTGAACCGAATCATTTAAACGGGTGATTCATTCAGGAACGAATCTCCGTCATGTTGCTCAGAGACGCAAAACAGTGCTGTGGCTGTGTTTGGAGTTATTTTTGTTAATGAAATAGAGCAAAATGGCAATATGGTGTCTAAAATGTCAATACATGTCAATAAATGTCAAATCGCACATCGTATTATTATTACTGATATAGCCTATGTGAAGGTTGATGTTACGTATTAAATCTGTTAATGAAACAAAATATATTTCGTGTGGAGGCCTATTCCTTTTTTATGTAGCCTATTTTATTCTGTTTTGTCCGTTCACAGACGCAAACTGACGGATATTGGTTAATCGCCTATGATGAATTTACAGCTGAACGCGGTCATTTCACATATATATTGTACAGATTTTATTTTGTTTAGGCAGGTATTTAATTATCCTGCCCAGAGAAAACCATTGGTTTTTGCAACAGACATGCAACTCATTGTCTCCATGCAGTTAATTAATAAACCATCGGTTTCGGCACTTTTCATGCTGTTTCTGATATGCCGATGGCTCTAAATTATTCAAAAATCGGCTGATTCGTCGGTGCATCCCTAAAATAATATATAAATATATATATATACAGAAGTAATATAACTTATGATGCTCCATCCTAATACAGACAAAGGCTTCCAGCTATCGCTGTAACTGAATAAATAGAACATAGAAATGTTTTGAATGATGAAACATGAAGACAATAAACACTTCAAGCCAACTTGGGTATTTTCAGAATAATTAAGTATATTTGTAAGCCATTTCTGATCAACATAGCCTTTACTACATTATAGAATATATTTTATGCCTCATTCCATGATAAGAAGCCGCATCAGATCAGAAAATTAAGTTATTTTGAACACTCACTGATGTTGTGGACACACAGAGCCAGCTCGGAGAGAAATATGAAGCTGATGATACACGGGGAAACTTTTTAAGCTATTTTGTCAGCCAACTTTTTTTGAGCAACGTTGTTTGGACACTTTCCCACTGAGAACGGGTAATAAACTTCTATCTGGATACTTTAGTCAAGTCACCTTTATACAGCGCTTTTAACAATACAGAGTGTGTCAAAGCAGCTTTACAGTATTCAATAGGAAACTAGTGTGTCAGTAATGCAGAAGGACAAGTAAACTCTCAATTTTCAGTTGAAGGCAGTTCATTATTGAATTCAGTGAAGGCATCGTCCAGCTCAGCTCAGTTCTAATAGTATCTGTGCGATCAAGTCCACGATTACACTGGAATTTATGAATGTCCCCAACTAATCAAGCTAATAATGCTAAGAAAAATTTGCTTGTATGTTTTGAAGCTATATTTACTTTTAATTCTTAACAATAATTAATTATATATTAATTAACAATTATTTAAAAAAGTAACCTGCTTATATAATCTAATAAAAATGCACAAAATAAATTGATATAATCGTGATATTGAATTGAATCGTTGACATGATAATCATAATCGAATTGAATCTAGAAACCAGTGCGGATTCACACCCCCACTGTCTATCCATCTATCCATCTATCCATCTATCCATCTATTCATCTGTCTATCATCTGTCTATCTATCTATCTATCTATCTATCTATCTATCTATCTATCTATCTATCTATCTATCTATCCATCTATCCATCTATCTATCATCTGTCTATCATCTGTCTATCTATCTATCTATCTATCTATCTATCCATCTGTCTATCATCTATCTATCTATCTATCTGCCTGTCTATCATCTGTCTATCTATCTATCATCTGTCTATCATCTATCTATCTATCATCTGTGTATCATCTATCTATCTATCTATCATCTGTCTATCATCATCTATCTATCTATCTATCATCTGTCTATCATCTGTCTATCTATCTATCTATCTATCTATCTATCTATCATCTGTCTATCATCTATCTATCTATCATCTGTCTATCATCTATCTATCATCTGTCTATCTGTGTATCATCTATCTATCTATCTATCTATCTATCATCTGTCTATCATCTGTGTATCTATCATCTATCTGTCTATCTATCTATCTATCTATCATCTATCTGTCTATCTATCTGTCTATCTATCATCTGTCTATCATCTATCTATCTATCATCTGTCTATCATCTATCTATCTATCATCTGTCTATCATCTATCTATCATCTATCTATCTATCATCTGTCTATCTATCTATCTATCATCTGTCTATCATCTATCTGTCTATCATCTGTCTATCTATCATCTGTCTATCATCTATCTATCTATCATCTGTCTATCATCTATCTATCTATCATCTGTCTATCATCTATCTATCATCTGTCTATCTGTCTATCATCTATCTATCTATCATCTGTCTATCATCTATCATCTATCTGTCTATCATCTATCTATCATCTGTCTATCATCTATCATCTGTCTATCTGTCTATCTATCATCTGTCTATCATCTATCTATCTATGTATCTATCTATCTATCATCTGTCTATCTGTCTATCATCTGTCTATCTGTCTATCATCTATCTATCTATCTATCATCTGTCTATCATCTATCTATCATCTGTCTATCTGTCTATCTATCATCTGTCTATCTGTCTATCATCTATCTATCATCTGTCTATCATCTGTCTATCTGTCTATCTATCATCTGTCTATCTGTCTATCATCTATCTATCTATGTATCTATCATCTATCTGTCTATCATCTATCATCTGTTTATCTGTCTATCATCTATCTATCTATGTATCTGTCTATCTATCTATCTATCATCTGTCTATCTGTCTATCATCTATCTATCTATCTGTCTATCTGTCTATCTATCATCTGTCTATCATCTATCTGTCTATCATCTATCTATCATCTGTCTATCTGTCTATCTATCATCTGTCTATCTGTCTATCATCTATCTATCTATCATCTGTCTATCATCTATCTATCATCTGTCTATCTGTCTATCTATCATCTGTCTATCTGTCTATCATCTATCTATCTATGTATCTATCATCTATCTGTCTATCATCTATCTATCATCTGTCTATCTGTCTATCATCTATCTATCTATGTATCTGTCTATCTATCTATCTATCATCTGTCTATCATCTATCATCTATCTGTCTATCTATCTATCATCTGTCTATCTATCTGTCTATCATCTATCTATCATCTGTCTATCTGTCATCTATCTATCTATCTGTCTATCATCTATCTATCTATCATCTGTCTATCATCTATCTATCATCTGTCTATCTGTCTATCATCTATCTATCTATGTATCTATCATCTATCTGTCTATCATCTATCTATCATCTGTTTATCTGTCTATCATCTATCTATCTATGTATCTGTCTATCTATCTATCTATCATCTGTCTATCTGTCTATCATCTGTCTATCTCTTTGTCTTTATTTATCTGTCTGTATCTGTTTGTCTGTTGATGATTGAGGTTGTTGTGGTCTTGTTCAATCTGCTGTGATGTAGTATTTCAACAAACCTCTGTAATTGCATAAACAAAAACTCATGTAAATGACTTACACTCTGTCTGCTGTAATTATCATTAACGAGTCATTCTGCGGTGATGTCAGTGATCAGCCAATGAAATGCTCCGCAGGTTTCACCACGCTGACGTACCTGCGGGTTCACGCGCAGAAGCACCACGGGCAGGAGTGGAAGGAGAGCGGCTCGGGCCCCGGGGCCGTGCTCGTCTGCCAGCTGTGCGGCGTTCACTGCAAGACCCCCACGCAGCTGCAGGGCCACATGGGGACCCACAACCCCCCCACCAGCGATCCGGGCCCCGGCGGCCCCAGCAGCAGCGAGAGCAGCACCGTCACGCTCTGCAGCATGGTGTCGGCCCCCGCGGTGTTCATGAGCGGGAACACGGTGGTGGATCTGCTGGTGACCGACTGCTCCAGCATCATCCCGCAGCCGCAGAGCTAGCAGAGCAGGCTACACTCACACGCATGACACAAACAGCCATCATACTACACTAAACACGCCAAGGACAAACTGTGAAAACAGGCATTCTGAGCGGAAGTCCTTCAGTTTATGACATGCACACCAGTGTTGGGCAGTAACTAGTTGCAGTAATAATATTACTTTTTGCAGAAACTAGTAACTGTTTACTAATAAGATTTCAGTAATAATATTACAGTTACTATCCTTAAAGGTGCAGTAGGAGATCTTGGAAAATGCTAACTTGAGCCTGACGTCCCACCCTCCCTGCAATCTCCGTCTAAAGCCACGCCCCCTGAACGCACGTACGCTCACAGACCAGAACACCAGAGACAACATTACTACAATAGGCTACATCAGCGCTCCCCGATTCCAGTCCCAAATAGTGTTTATTTACAGAGGTATATTTATGTCACACTTCTCTAGTACGTTTCGTCTGTGTGTGAAGACGCTGCGCAGCGCAATCTTTCTCCTGCTCCGGGAGCAAAGAACACTGTGTAGGACCGAGTGTTTTGATTGGACGGAAATTTCTTGGTCCCACGCCTTCCACAAAATATATATATAAATACATTTAGACCACTTAACCTAATGATTGCTATCGGGAAGTGAAAAGACTTTGGACCTATTGCACCTTTAAAACAGCTCGTTACTTAGTTCCTATCGATGCCTCAAGCCCTACTGATTAAAGTCCAACAATCCAAGAATTCCCAGATTTATTTTCATACTTTTCACAACTTGCACAGACACATGAAGTCACCAGTGCAGCAGGCATATGGAATATGAAAAAGCTTGCGTTCAGCAGATGGAAATATTGCTGTTATTACAGTGAGTGTGTCGGGAGATGCTTTACTCTGGCGTTACACGGCTTGCTCTCAACTCAAGAAAACCTTTTTAGAGACTGAAACATTTTCTTATGAACTTATGTCATTTCTTTTGATAAAATACATTATGGTATATAATCATACACGAGTATAACAGAGAAATTATAGCTATAATTAGCTTCAAGCTGCACATGACAATTAATGAGATTAATACAACACGTACTTACTTAAACGTTACTATTAACCACCACTGAGTGTTTGTAATCACTTCTGACTGTGATCCGATGTGGATTTGGTCAAATGATGAGGCAGAAATATATATTTTAAAATCATTTTATGGGGAAGATATGCAACTTCTGTGGAATGTGAAAGAAAGTTATGTAACTAATTACAGCTGCCAGAAAATAAGTAAGAATATTACTTTTGGAAGGAGTAACTAGTAATTATTTGAGTAACGAGCCCAACACTGATGCACACACACACTGTAGCATGATATGTTTTGAAGAACACCTCTCAGTGATGCTTCACGTGTGCGGCGTCCCGCTCGGCTCCACGAGAAGAATCAGGGCATACGCTGCGACAGACGCTTACAGGGCAGTGTTTCTTAGTTTCAGTGCGCGGTTCTCCCAAAAACATCATTCACTCCCCTTCGTTCAGATTGTTGTCACAAATGGAGCTTTTTTCCTTTTTGGAGTTTGACTTTCTTAGGTTTCTCGTTCATTTTCGTTGCATGAGCAGCTCAGACATTCTGCTAAATTGTCCTACAGAACAAAGAAAATCTTATGGGTGAGTAAATGAAGGGTGAGATATTGCTTTAACGCTTTTAGGACAAAATAGCCACCGTTTCTCTTCTTCTTCTGCTCTGTTTTCATGGCCGCGGGACTCTGATGATACTGTGATTGTGTATTGCTACTGTATTTCCTCTGATTTCCACTTTGTTTGCCAGTCCTCCTCTGGCCTTATGATCCATTCATAATCGCTCCGGTGACGAAAGACACAAGCAGAGCGAGCTGAAGGGTGAACACGACAGGTTGCATTAGATGAAACACAGACGTTAAGGGAGGATTTATTAACTAACGTTCTTCTGCGAAAAGAATTACGGATGCACAGACCGTATGTGACAGATGCTGTGTGAAGCTGCCGTGTCCAGCTCATATTTCACCGTAAAATCAAGAGACTCCTGTTTTTAGCTCCAGGGAGGCTTCTGTCATTGTGACATTGTTTTATTAAATTTACGCACCTCGATTCTCATTACCCTTGTTCAAAAAACAATTCCTTAGGTCCAAAATGTGAAAAAATAATGTATTTAAATATTTATACGCAACTGTTCAAAGGTTTGGGGTTAGTAAGATTTTTCACAGGAAAAACTGTGAAATATTATTACAGTTTAAAACAGCTGTTTTCTATGTGAATATGTGTTAAACTGTAATTTATTTCTGTGATGCAGCTGTATTTTCAGCATCATTACTGCAGTCTTCAGCGTCACATGATCTTCAGAAATCATTCTAATATGCTGATTTGCTGCTCAGAAAACATAATTATCAATGTTGAAAACCAATATTTTTGTGTAAAATGTGATGCATTTTATTTTTCAAGATTCACAGATGAATAGAAAGCTCAAAAGAACAGCATTTAGTCGAAATAGAAATCATTATTAATGCCTTTTCTGTCACCTTTGATCAGTTTAATGTGTTGTTTCTGAACAAAAGTATTAATTTCATCTTACTGACCCTAAACTCGTGTACAGTAGTGTACGGTGCTTCTGCACTGCCTTTAATTTATGCTGATTAAAACTGAACAAAAGCAGTAGATTCAGTCGTGTCTCTGCAGTACTGGCCAAATAATGCAACTCTGAATCCGGGTCCGTTTATCCAAACATTGAACAGGTGCACATGGAAGCTGGCCTCACTGCTGAGCAAACCCAGACATGCCTAGATTTCTCTTACAGGACTGTCCCAAAGAGTCGGGCTGTGATTGACCTCAGACAGGGCTGAAACGATGTTCGAAGTAGTTTAAATGTTGTTTTTCTGAGCAGAGGAAAGCAAGAGCTGTTGTTACTGCTTCCACTAAGACTCTTTTGTAGAAGATTGTGTTTTCTTTAGTTTTTTTCTGTTGTGAATGTGTGAACGGTGTGTTTAAAGAAGGGCTGAATCACAAGCAAATCTAGCTCAAGGTTTAAAAGTGAAGTTTTGTTCTGGAGTGATTGCTTTGATCGGTTTAGTGTTGGTACTGTATATCTGCTTACTCACAAGCTTCATTTTAATATGAGATTTGTTCTTCCTGTGTAGAAACGTAGTTGTTATAAGCTTCGGATCCTATCTAGGTTCTTTCTTTTAATTTAGCATTAAGCTGAAATAATAATACCTCCGATCTCTGTACAGCTCTGGCAATGCATCTCAATGCCTTACTGTATCTACCGCATTTAATTCGTCAAACACTACAACTATTTTAAATTATAGTCGATGAACCAGTAAAAAAAGGAAAGTAAAATAATAACGGGATGTATTTATATTTATATTTTTATATTTCTTAGCAGTATGCATGTCTATAAACAGAGCAAAACAAAATGTTGATGCTTACCATGATCATGGATATTATGTTATTATTTTGTAGATGATGTAGATCATGTTATCATTTTGTAATTTTGACTATTAAAAGGAAATGGAGTAAAGGTGACGTGTGTGTGTTTGATCCAGAGACTCCGGCGCTTGCAGATGAATCCAGACGGATCTCGGTGTTTGAGCCCCATGGGTTCAGAGGAGTTATGATTCATCTCTGCAGCGATTCAAGCCATAAATGACGGTCATTATTCCGAGGAAGCATTGATATTCTGCAGAAGGCTTTGGCCTGATAACCATAACCTTGCGCTGTTAAATCAGGCTGTATTTTGGGCTCAAATCTTGCACTAATGTTGAATATTAAGCATTAAAAATGATTTTTGTTTTTTTTACGGTATGCATACTGAATTGCAGTTGGTTGCATGTGTTGCATACTAAACTGTGATTGGCCTTGGCTTCCCTGCATTTACAGCCACTTTCTGATTGCCTTTTCATCCATATTGAATTTGCTGTAATTTCTATATTTTAGTTTTTCTAAAAGCTTCATAGAAATAATCCTTTAAATTCATTTGGTTTTCAAGTGTAGAATTTGTATGTTATTGTGTTGTAAGACATGGCTGTTCTCAATATTATCATTGCAACACAATTGTGTTTGGATTGTATTCAAGGATTTTAATTCAGAATCAATTATTTATGTTCTATTATATGCATTCAGATTTATAGCAAGGGTTTTGAAAGAGACTTAACATTTTACATTTGCCAGATTTTATTTTTGATGTTCAAAGTCTAAAAGTAATTTGGCATTTGTGTAATAATAATAATTCTTTAATAACACATTGCTGTCAATAATATTCCCATCAAACATTTTATAGAGATTTTTCTGAACAATGAGAATTTCATTTCGGAAACAATTTCATAGCAACCCATGATTTTCCTATTTTAGACTTTTAAAACTTTTTTTTTTTTTTTAACTCATTTTATATTTGAGTGTGAATTTCTATTCTATTTTTTTTTTCATAACACGCCCTCATGACCATAATTTCTTACATTTGAAAAAGATTGAAACTAATTTCATATTCGAGCGTGCATTTCTATTTATTTAGTTTTTCGCACCGCGTGCTGTCAGTATTGCAGCGATCACTACAAGCAGAGCTTTCCAATAGAGCTCGATGTTTGGACAGCTCAGCTTTGAGTTTCAATT